>NW_028289531.1:7500-209984 GCF_059628265.1 Tinamus guttatus | reverse complement strand
GAACTTTCCAGCGGTTGAAAACTAAAAATGATAGCATATCCAGTCTGACCATACTAACTTGGACCCCCACCCTCCCCAGCTCCAAAGGGCAAGATTTTTTCCTTCTCCTGTTGCTGAAATGAAGAGCACAATTACCTTTCCAAGAAGAATTTCTGTGGTTGTAAGCAAAATGAAATTGTGTATTCCTTTGGGACCATTTTCTTTTTGTCTTGGGAATTTAAAAATGAAACACTATCATAAGCGTGATCAGAATGATTATATTTGTGTTTGCAACTATGTTTTTATTTGTAATATTTGATGCATGATATTGCCAATTTTTGTTTTTTGTAAAAAGAGGGGAAATGCTGAGGATTACAGCCATGTTACTTTGTTTTTTGTAAATGTTGCAATGTTTATTGCTAATTTTTGTTTTTTGGAAAAAAGAGGGGGAGATGTTGGGGCCTTAGTAAGAATATATAAGAAACTGGAGTTTGTGGAGAACTGGACCGACGCCTAGCAACCAAGCACCTGGAGGAGCACCAATCAGCTGGGAGCCTGTAGCCAATGAGTGCTGCTCCTCAGCGCATGCCCACCTGCACTGGTATAAAGCTCTGCTGCAGACAACAGCAGAGGGGAGTTGACCTCACTTTGTGTGGAGGTGTTGTTTGCTCTGGCTTGTGGGGAGGGCCTCAGCGCTTGGTACGGGTTGAACTGGCTTCATGTTGGGGTGTTGCTTACTCTGACTTGTGGAGTGAGCCTCAGCATTCGAGTGACCCTCGACACAATAACATCCTTTTCCTGCAGCATCAGACTATATAAATGTTTCCTAAACATGATGCATTCAGTGCCTCTTGAAGCTAGTGCCTGACTGCAACAAATATAAACCTACAAGGATTTTTTTATGTTAGCTTTTATGTCCTAAGGTTGGGTTAGCTGTTTGAGAGGTTGATCAGCCAAAGGGAGATGAGCCCTAAAACATTATCAAAGTTTTAAAGAATTGATCCCTAGATCACTGAGAGAAACCAAACAAGTGGTTGTTTCTACTATAAATTAAAAATAATAATGACTTCTATAAAGTGTTACATGGAAAACTGTGGGAATCATGGAAGGAGCAGGGGCTTAAGGTTTAGGACCAGAAACCATTTTATTGAGCATCAGACCAAACTTATATTCTCCAAGTATTTGAGCATACACTGTCCACGTGTCCTCTCCCCCTGCCTCCAGCCAATTCCTTGACTCTATTGCTATCTGGGTCCAATCCTGCTAACAGACAACAGGTAACCAACCAGAGATCAGCGCGTCCAGCCTGTGTTTTAGGTTTCTCTATCTGCTAATCTGTTATTCCTAACTTTCACAGTTTCTCACTCCTAACTTTTGCCGTTCCCACAGCTTCTCATGGTTTCTCAGTTTCCCAAGTCTCCCTCTTTTTTGTTTTCTATCACTAGGCATAGTTAAGGACACAAAACACAATAGCCAAGGAGTTGGCTTTGGCAATGCTGTAAAACCTCCCAACAGTTCAGCAAGTTCTTTTCTTCAATGGTGGTGACTAAATTTGCATTCTTCTTTAGAACAGTCATTATCGTTCTTTCCACTAAGGCACATATCAATTGCATGAGACATGGCAAATACATACAAGGGATTATGATTACAGTTAGCACTATACATCCCATTACAAATATTCATTTGAGTCCGGTTGCCCAGGTGTGCCAAGGTTACCCAAACATTCTCTCAAGGTTGAAGCGGTGGTGCTGGCTTTGCAGTGATCACTTTGGTTGCAGCAAGTCCATAGAGGATTAGTCCTTCGATGATTGTTGGAACTCTTCCTTGGGATCTTCTCCTCTCTCCGCAGCCATCAGTGTTGACAATGCGCGCTTTATCCCAACGGTTTTGTCCTGCAACATGAATACAAGCATACCCTTGCTCCCAGGTTATTAGAGGTACTGGGCCTTCCCCTTTTTATATGTGTAAGTCTTTATACATTACTTTTGCCTGCCCCTCACTTTGCGGCCCTTTCCTTGCCTGATGATGACATTCAATCGGGATCAACCCGTGTTCTTCCCAATTTAGAAAATTTAATACATACATTGCCTTATTTAAACGGTCCGGGGGGGGTGTACCCTTCACTCCCTCTTTTTTGTTTTTCTAGCATTTTTTTCAGAGCCATGAGCACGTAATCGCCATTTCCCGCTTTTCATTTTGATGAGAAGCACCGGTGTGTTCCACAGACTGGTGGACGGCCAAAGGTGGCCTTGATGCAGTTGTCGCGAAGGTGGTGCAGCTTCTCCACAGGGAAGGGCTACTGATCTGCCCACACTGGCTTGTCCGTGAGCCATGTGAGGGCGGGAGTCAACTGCGCGTCAGTGGCTCCTAGGTAAAACACAGTGCCGCTCCCCATTGGCCGAGAACATCCCGACCCGAGAGGGTTACAGGAACAGGCAGGATATAGGGGCGTGGAGTTGCTACCCACCCCTCGGGACCTCCAATCAAACTCGAGCGGGAGCTGACATGCGGAGCTACCGCGCCTGCCACCCCCGCGACTTCCAGGGCCTGGCTTGGGTCGGCCGTGTTGGCGGCCAATCTTTCTGCGCAATAATAGTTGCATCAGCCTTGCTGTCTATTAAACCCGCGATTGTGCACTTGCCCGCCCCAGTTGTCAGCTGGGTGGACCACATTGGTCGTTGTTCTGCTTGCATCTGGGTCAGCCCAGGTCTATTGGCTATCGGATCCCTGGCACGCACCTTTTGGGGTGGACATGGTGCCGAGACTTGAGCATATATTCCGTGCTTTTCGGGTGAGGGGATTAACAGAGGTGTTACCCAAACGCCCGACCCTTCTGATCCCAATACTAGAAATGGTCCCTCCTTTTGCTGTATGACCCGCAAAGGAACCTTTTGGGGATAAGCGGTGGTCCACTTCACTGTTCGCCCTGTCTCGGCAGCGGTTCCCAGTTGAAATTCATGGGAGCTGCTATCTCGGGATCCACATCCGTGGCGTGCACTATTTGTGTCCTCATGTAGGACCCTGTGCAAAGAGGGGCCATGTAAGAAGTTAATAAGGTTGAGGTGACTAGGTACCTAATTTCACTATTTGCTTCTGTGAACGTAGCTTGCTACTTATGCTGAGTCACCCTGCTCTTGCTGCAGCCATGAGATAAGATATCAGCCGTGAAGAACTGGTAACTGCAAATAATGTATGAAGGAGTTGCAGCTGTCTATAAAAACACGGACTTTTTCCCAAGACGGCACGGATCTCAGGCAAACTGTAAGAGGTCCGCCGCCGGCCGGCTAATAAAAGCTTGCTTTTCAACCCACCAGGTTGAGTGTGCAGGTGATTATTGAGATTACGGACTAACATTTTGGGGGCTCGTCCGGGATCTCAGTAATCGCCAGGCCCTCCCTGGTTGTGAAGGGCCGCTCGACGTCGCCAGGGGAACGTTTCCAGGGGGAGCGCTATCTGATGACGTTCCAGGTCCCTGGATTCCGCCTTCCCTTGGCGACCGGGCGGCACCTTGCAAGCTTAAGGGAACTCCGAGGTCCAGGGGGAGTGCTACCTGATGACGTTGCAGGTCCCCAGATCTCGAAAAACCTCGAGGTAAGGTATCATACGATTCAGGAGGTTAAGGGGCACCCCGATTTCTGGTGTGGTGGACTGTGGGAGGTCTGACGAGACAATAACTCCCTGCCACCGGCACGTGTAGGACGCCACTGCGTTGCCCTGGGTAAAAGGTTGGAATAGGTTGGAACGTTCCGCAAGTAGTATCATGGTCATTGTTATTTGTGTCAGTTGTCGTGCTAATTGTTATTTGTGTCATTTGTGTTGTGTTCTAAATTGCTTTGATCCAGACGGAATAGGACAATCGAGTTCTGTTCCCGAAGGACCCTTTGATTGTTTTTTGTCGAATTTTCAAAATTTTAGGAGATGGACCCTCCTAAATTATGGGTTTAATATTAAAGGCAGATAAATTGAAAATCTTTTGTAAAAGTGAATGGCCAACTTTTGGAGTGGGTTGGCCTCCCGAGGGGTCTTTCGACCCCAACGTAGTCCAAAGAGTACTTTTTATCGTTATGGGGGATCCTGGCCACCCCGATCAGATTCCTTATATCGTGCCATGGAATTATATCCTAAAAGAACCCCCCATTTGGCTACAAATGTGTATGGTAAAATGTGGAAACGGGTGCAAAGTACTAGCAATGAGAATGGGGGGAGAGAAGCCCCCCCATTCCATCTGCGTCATCCGCGCCAAAATTCCCTGTCCTCCAGCAGCCACCCAAAGATTCGATTTTACCACTCTATAGCCCCCAAGAAGCACAAAGCCCCACTGTGGTGCCGGATCAACACGGTGGTCCTGCCCAGGATGACCCTTTATCCCCACCCACACCAGAAGGGGTCAAACTTATGGCCCAGTGGGAACTGGTGAAGCCATCTCTCCTGACTCCACCAGCTCCATGGTATCAGTTTTACCTCTAAGGCAGGTCCCTGGAGGAAGTGGGAGCGTGCCCTTCTCCACCACGGACCTGTATAACTGGAAGCAACAAAACCCTCCCTTCTCAAAAGATTGTGGGAGCATGATATCCCTTCTTAAATTTGTAATGTATAGTTATCAACCCACATGGGATGATTGTCAGCAGCTCCTCCATGCTCTATTTACATTGAAAGAGAGGGAGAGAATATTAAGAGGAGCTAGAGAATTGATACCAGGTATAGAAGACCTGACCGAACATGGTCGTAGAAACATTCAAGATGAACGTGCGCCCCTCCAACGGCCGGAGTGGGATTACCATACAGTGGACGGGTGAAGGTCCACTGAGTTGTATCAGCAGTTTCTGACACAAGGGCTAAAAAAAAATAAAAAATAAAAAAATAAATAATAATAATAATAATAATAAATCCTACCAGGCAGAAAACCTACGAATTTGTCAAAAGTAGCAGAAGTTAAACAGGGATCCTCTGAATCCCCAACTGCATTCTTGGAACGCCTGCTAGAGGCATATCGAATTTATACCCCTATTCATCCAGAGGACTCTGCAAACCAAAAAGCTATAAATCTGGCCTTTGTGTCTCAATCAACCCCAGAAAAAAGATACAAAAACAAGATGGGGGTTGCAGGAAAAACTAGAACCGAGCTAGTAGAAATTGCTCAGAAAGTATTTGATAGTCGGGATACACCCGAGGATGCCTTGGCAAAAAAAAAAAAAAATCACCAAGGCAATGATAGCAACAGTGGCAGCTTTACAAGCCACTCCACCCCATCGTCCTAGATAGGAAGTTTCCCCAAGGAAGGGAAAGAGGGGATAATATGGGGAACCCCCCCAGACGATCCATTCTTGACCGAAATCAGTGCGTAAAAAGAAAGGACATTGGAAAAATGAGTGTCCTTACCAAAATGCGCCACCAAACTCGTGAGAAATTCTATTTATGAAAAGAAGAAAACAACTGACGGGGCCGGGGCTCTGACAGCCCCAAGAGCCCAGGGTAACTTTGAAGGTTCGGGGGCAACCTGTGTCGTTCGTTATTGGCACCGGAGCGTCACACTCAGTACTTAAAGAACCATTAGGCCCCCTGTCCCAAGAAACAACTAGGGTACAGGGTGCCACCGGACGGATGGCAGCAGTTACGTAAAAGATGGAGTCCGGTATGCAGGGGCTGCAGTGGTAACACAAGAAGGCCGAGTAATATGGGCCCAATCGTTGCCGCGTGGTAGTTTGGCACAAAGACCTGAACTCATTGCTCTGACTCGAGCGCTACGATGGGCAAGAGGAAAGGTGGTAAACATCTATACTGATAGCTGGTACGTCTTTGCCACTGCCCATGTGCATGGGCAGATATACAAAGAAAGGGGACTATTAACATCAGAAGGAAAAGGCATAGAAAAATAAAGAAGAGATCTCAGCCCTACTGGAAGCTGTGTGGGCCCCCTGAGCAGTAGCCATTATCCCTTTTGGTGTGCTGGCCAATGGAAATAGTCCCCAGCCAGATACAGGGCAATGCTCTAGCCAATAGAGAAGCAAAACAGGTGGCTCAACAGCCAGTGGGGCCACTACAAATATTAACATTAATGCCTCAGACCCAGTGGCCTGAAATACCCCCTGAATATACTGAAGCTGAGAAAGAGTTATATAAAGGACCATCAAGGGGAAGAGGGAGATGCAGGATGGTGGTAGCTGCCAGGAGGAATACTGTGTTTACCCGAACAGATGGCAGAAACCTGTCTACGAGACTTCCACTCCAGCATGCACCTCTCCCCTAAAAAAGCACTTGAGTTGGTATGACCTCACCTCTGGACACCAGGTCTACGTCAGAAGTTGGAGAGGATCTCTGCTCGATGTGCTACATGTGCTCAAGTGAACCCAAAAATATCCTCAGCAAACCAGGGGACTAAAGAAGTGGGGGACGCACCAGGGGTTTACTGGGAACTAGACTTTACTGAGATAAAACCCGGAAAGTCAGGATATACGTATCTACTGGTATTCGTGGACACATACTCGGGATGGGTGGAGGCTTACCCAACAAAAGCAGAAACCGCCGCTATAACTGCGAAAAAGCTCATGCAAGAAATAATTCCTCGGTTTGGTTTACTACACAGTTAGTAGCAAAAGCCTTGGAAATCACCTGGAAATTGAGGTGTATCTACCACCCCCAGAGCTCAGGAAAGGTAGAAAGAATGAACTGTACCTTAAAGGAAACACTTACTAAATGGAATATTGAAACAGGGGCTAACTAGGTCAATTTACTCCCAATGGCGCTTTTACGAGCACAGTGCACCCCATGTAAGATAGGGCTATCCCCCTATGAAATACTCTGCGGGAGACCCCTGCCTTTGTTCCCCAAAAAAACATGAGCATTACTAACAGCTCTCCAGTGTTCCTCCAGGCAGTACAAAAGGTATGAGAGCAGATACACCGAGGCTTGCGAGACCACTACGAGAGCCAGAAGCCTATACAAGAACCAGCTCACCCATACCAACCGGAGGACTTGGTGTACATCAAAAGGTTCTGAACAGCATCATTGGAACCTTGGTGGACAGGGCCACACCAAGTGATACTTCACACTCCAACAGCGGTAAAGGTTGCCGGAAAAGCTGCGTGGATTCATCACTCCCACGTGAAACCAACTCCTCCTCAACCGAATCCAGATTCAGATAAGTGGACTATTTCCAAGGACCCTAGTAACCCACTAAGGGTCACAATATGGAGAAAATGAGTAGACAGATATGGGGAGCCTGGTTAATTTTAACAGTGTGTATGCAAACTTGGGGGTTAAGATATGAGCACAGTCCTTATCGCCCCATTAACTGGAAATGGGAAATTAGGGATACTGTAAATGGGAAGCACAATCCAGTCAATAAGCACTATGGATGCCCCTGAAATAACAATTGATTTATGCAAAATAGGGATATCCATACGACGAGCCTCGGCAACAGGAGGAACAGGGTACCAAACAGGGGGTCACGGGCAGCAGCAGCTCAGGGATGTGGTCCCCATTGTGGGGGAGGAATTACTACAGGAGGTACAATACTACGTATGTCCTGCTATAGGAAATCCTGGGTGCCAAGGGGATGGCCAGTTTCACTGTGCCCAATGGGGTTGTGAAACAATCCTCCTGGGGGCATCATGACCCTTTCATAAGAATAGAGTGGGGTCTGAAGGGTAAATGCAGTATACCCGGAACCTGCAATCCAATCCTTTTTAAACCCCAGTATTGGGGCCGATATGGAACAACCTGGGATACGGGCAGGGTGTGGGGACTACAGCTGTATGTCCACGGGCCTGACCCAGGGTTCTCCGTAACAATACAGAAGCATTCCCCTACTTTTGAGAAAGATTGCTGGCTATGCCTAGATCCGAGACCCCCTTACTATATAGGCGTAGCTACTGAAGGAGCACCTACTCCCAGGAAGCACTCAGACAAGTGTACACGGGATCACCCCAGATTGACCCTTGGGGATGTGCAGGGAGCAGGACTATGCTTGATTGCTGCAGGGCGAGACATACCCTCCTTGTACCAGAAAAATTGTAACCAAACATTAAGAGTTAATGTTACGAGAACCAGATATTATGAGGCCCTGACAGGGGCGTGGTGGGCCTGTATGAGCGGGCTGACTGACTGTGTAAACACCCAGCAACTTGAATCCTCGGGCACAGGGCCTGATTTCTGTGTATTAGTGTATGTTCTACTCCAAGTGTATTTGTATGGCGGGGATAACGGAAGAGCCCACCTCAGCTACATTGAACATCATCATGGGAGAGAGAAAAGAGCTGCCCCTATCTGAATTCCATTACTGGTTGGGGCAGGAATAGCTGGCTCCACCGCGGTCGGGCCTTCTACGTTAATCACTCAAAAACAGGGATTGCAGGACTTAAGCTCACGTGTAGCCCAAGATATGGGATATATGGAAGAGACAGTGGGCAGATTGGAAAATCAAGTGGACTCTTTAGCTGAAGTAGTCCTCCAAAATAGAAGGGGACTAGACCTTCTCTTTATGAAGCGAGGAGGCCTATGTGTAGCTCTAGGAGAAACGTGCTGCTTTTATGCAAACCAATCAGGAGTCATTAGGAAAACATTAGCCATGGTGCGCAGAAATCTAAAAGAAAAATATTACCACGGGACACAAGAACAGAATCTGTTCCAGTTGCGGTATAACTGGTCCCCATGGCTCACCACCCTAATGTCTGCAATAGCTGGTCCCATAATATTCTTATTTTTATGATCATTATCCCTTGCATCTTAAAATGCATCTGCACTCATATCGCTAGTACAATTTCAGAGGCAAAAATAATGGTCACGAGGACGTACTATAACCCACTCCCAGGAGAAGAGTATTACCTCAATGGTTTGAGGTAGGGGACAACAGCCAGTGGGGAAATGTAGGACCCTGTGCAAAGAGAGGCCATGTAAGAGGTTAATAAGGTTGAGGTGACTAGGTACCTAATTTCACTATTTGCTTCTGTGAACATAGCTTGCTCCTTATGCTGCGTCACCATGCTCTTGCTTTTCGCTATCTGCTTCTGTGAACATAGCTTGCCACTCATGCTGAGTCCCCCTGCTCTTGCTGCAACCATGAGATAAGATATCAGCCGTGAAGAACTGGTAACTGCAAATAATGTATGAAGGAGTTGCAGCTGTCTATAAAAACACGGACTTTTCCCAAGATGGCGCGGATCTCAGGCAAACTGTAAGAGGTCCGCCGCCGGCCGGCTACTAAAAGCTTGCTTTTCAACCCACCAGGTTGAGCGTGCGGGTGATTATTGAGATTACAGACTAACACTGTCAGTAGTATTCAAAGCCTTGATAACAAAATCTTGACCTAACAACTGCTCTGCAGCCTCACAATCATGTGCCGTAGCCCTGCCATGCAGCTCTGCAAAGAGGGAGATACCCAGAGTACTGCCCTGTGCTACCAAACCGTCCCCAGGTCTTCTTTCAGCACAATCTGTCATAGTCACTGTCCTCATCTAAAGAGGGCTGAGCTGCCCCACAAGACTTTACAACACAAATAACATAATAATGTGCATGTGGGAGAACTTGAAAAAAAAATATATAGCGGTTATCAGCCATACATAAGGAATCAGTTTTGTTAAATGTTTCCTTAGTTACGCTCCAACATACTGCAGATTTCTGTTCATCAGCCAGTTTTGTGCTGGCATTAAATGAGTCTCTTAAAAAGGAATGTGATTGTGAAAAGGCAGTGGCTTCACAGATTAATGCAGAACTTAAGTTTAATTCATATAAGACAGTAGGAAAGAAAGAGCAGAAATACCAGCAGCAGAAGCATATCAACGAACAGCATCTGTGGCATAGAGTGGCCTGCTGAGAGGACTCAAACCCCCTCTACAGATATTACAAAAACTTAGCAGTAGGGTTGGGTAAACTGACATATCCAGAGGAAGAACAAATGTTCATCTACCTCAGATACGCATCAGCTGCCCTCTTCAGAGCATTACAAAAAAATCCCTTTCCACGTTATCCTTTCTACTCTTGACAACTTCCTTCTCTCTTCTGACTTCCCCAGGTCATTCCAGTACCTAACACAATCACACTCAATGAGCCTTAAGGTGTCCCATAAGGTCTCTTCCTAGTTTCACTGTAAATCCCACAGGTAATCCTTCCAGTACCTTTCTACCTGTGAAGGGGAAACTTACTGGACCTAGAAGTCATCATGTGCTAAACATCTATGATGGATATTTGTTCAGACAAAGGAATAACTGTTTGCAGAAGGACTTACTGCGAAGTCACAGCCAGTGCTTTTCTTGATATCATCCACTGACAGTCCTTCCCAGATTTCCACCAGTGTGAGCCCCTTTTTCTTGTCCACGTTAAACACAGCCTGTCAGGTTCAAATAACATACAAGTACTTTTTTAGCATTAAAACAGAGAGCAAGGAAATAAATATATTGTGCAGAATGTATTGAAATATGTACTGTTTCCTAACAAACAAAGGATGCCATTATCAATCAGTATCACTTTAAATAAAGGCTTCTGCAACATTCATCTATACTTGAAGGAATATAAAGTATGAGACATGTTAATACTGAGGGGATAATAAAACGTGTCTGCTTTTTGTTTGCATAAGAGGAGGACTCTGCCTTCTGCCCTAGTCTGGTGAGAACTGGGAAGGGCAAAAGAAAGGGCAGAGCCATCCCTTGCTGCAAGACAAACCCATCCAGGGTCACGGCAGAGAACACAGGAGAAGAACGGGGGAGGCCCTGTGACCAGCAGTGAGGTACAGAGTGACTGGCCACTCAATCATCACTTTTTCCAACATTTGTGGTATATCCATTTAATTACAGATATTAGAAGTTTTAGTTTTCAGAAAGTAGTAATAAAAGAGAAGAATTTTTGTTTTATTTGTAATAGAAAGCCTGGGAGGAAGTAGCTAAAGGGGCAAAGGCTGCTCTTGCTGATGTCTTCACATGACACGCTTTCCACTTGCAAGGCTCTCAAGCACATCAAATAAAAACACCTGTAAAATGATGTGCAATTCACTTTAATGGTGCCTGCCAGAGGCAGATGCACAGATCACAATTAGTTGCCAGGGAAACCATAAGGTCTAGACATTGCCATAGAGAAAGTCAGTCGAAAACGTCCAGTGAAGACTGAACTTGGAAGAGCAGCAAAGCCTTTAACTTATCGCTGAAGCTCAACTCTTCTCCTTTGGGTACGTGACACTGATTTACAGGACTAAAAAGTGACGGCCAACCTAAATCTTAAGACAGAAGCTGGGAGTAAGGAACACCCACCCTAAGGAAGCTAGCAGGCACATTTTTTTTTTTAAAAAAGTGCTATTGTATGCTTATGTCATCATCTTTAAAAACAACCAGCTCTGACCAGTGCCGACTCAAAGAAATTTCTCCAGGTGTTTATTTTCTATCCGTTCTTACTCAGTCTCACTGTTTTGCACTTTATGTTTGTATTTGGCTAGACAGTAGAAGACTAAATAAACTTCCACATTTTCCTTTATTTTTCCCTGCTATGTGGAGGAAGACTTTAAATAACTGTAGTGACAGACCACAAGGAGAAAGCAAATCAACACTTTCTACCTAGTGTGACAGAGGCATCACAGAGGGACTACTCTTAGCCCTTAAATATGTAAACACTGACAATGAGAGATGTTTGACTAAAGCAAAAACCCAACTCACCTATCCTCTACTGAACGTATCCACCAGCCTGCTTCGAGCAGCAGCAAGACCACATACTCTCGTGGTCTTAAACTGGAGAGAAAAATGCTTCACAAATGGATTTCAAGGAAGGGCAAAAGAATTAAAGCCCTGGTATAACTACAGGACACGTTACAGCTTCTCTAAAAGAGTCTGAAACGCACAGCAAGGAATATACCAGCAGTCTGATGTACAAGTGTGACAGTTTTTCTTCTGCTGGAAAACACAAGCTGTGACAGAGCTCACAACTGTATTTGAGAATTTATGTCTCTCAAGGAAAATTTTCAGAAACACACTTTGCACAAACACTGCTCACGCATGGCAGCATTCTGAAGGTATTTAAGAATACAGTTCAGTATGTCAGATGGCACTGGTAAAAACTTTAAAATAAAGAATATGAGCCACTGGGCCTGGGGAACTGAACTCCAAGGGAATCCTTGCTCTTTGTTGGTAGCATACACAGAGCAGAAGCTTCACTGCGACTAAGCTGTACGGCTTCTGCCAAATGGCCTTTCTTAGGGAAGATGAAAGGACTGACAAGGATTCCAGCACTTACCTTCTCTATAAGGATGTGATTTACACATTGTTTCTCCGTAAGTGGCAAAATGCATTTTTCCAGGATTTTATGGACATTGCCCTGTGTTTAACAAGATATAAACAAACATTAATTTTCAAAAACAATGCCACTTACTCGGCATTCAAATATGAGAACATGAAAAAGGAAAATCACAGCTGAAAACGCTCAGCCTTATTGAAACTCCACGGTACTCGGAACGCTGCTAGAATTCTTTATGGCAAATTAAATGGCAAACGATTTGGGACAGTTCTTACTTAAACCCCACACAAAGTGCGATGACTAATAAAAATCGCACAGTACCACTGAGTATGTTCCCAGGTTTAGAAGTTAAGCATACTTCTGCCTGGGATTTTTTTCTATCCTACTGGAATGGAAGAGAGACAGATGAAACATCACTGATGACACGTCAAGGACAAAAAACACTCCAACATTTTACTTAACATTTTACTTTCAGGCACTTCCTTTCCGGGACACAAAATGCCAGCTGCACTAAATCTTGTGAGATGTGTCACCTAATGAAAAGATGTAGCTTTGAAGGGAAGCTGGATATTTAGTGTTCGAGTGGGAAGTTTTTCTTCTTTTTATTTTATTTTTTTTTTTTAATTTTTATTTTCTGCTTATTTCTCTTCCCCCCTCCCTTTTTTTTTTTAAATAAGAATTGACAAATGGCTTTACATTCTGCCAAATGACAGTCAGTTGAAAGAGCTCTGACTGGATACAAAATGGATGGATCACTGCACTTTTAGCCACTATTTATAGGCGTTTTACAGAGGTAGCATGAAGTGTACATCTTGCCCATTATCACGTGCTTTTAAATTTTTTTCTCTAATTAACTTTCAGTTATGCATTTCAAAGATCTCAGAGTGTAGTGAGTCTAATCATCTGAATGCTTTTTTTAATTTACAATCATCAGTTGCCTTAAGGTTTAATATAAACTGGGCAGACAATCCTCAGCCACTTTGATTCCCAAGTAATGAAAACATGAGCAATCTGTGCGATTTTAAATTCATCTTCTGTGAAGAAGAATTTTTTCATTCTAATTATGCCGGCAAGATCCACGTCTCATATCAAGGCAACTACTCTGATGAAATGGAACCCGACTCCCTCCTGGTGAAAATGAGGACTTGAGACAGAGCATCACTTTCAATCGATCAACTTTTATCATATCCATCTCAAGGACCTTCTTGCACTCTTTTCCTAAGAGAGAAGATTAATCTGTGCTATTTTTAATATCTTCAGTAAGATACCAGGTATAGCTCTCAGGCAATATCCCTTCCTGGGATTGAGACTAGAATGCACAGACTCGAGGAGGTGACAGCTTCAGTGGTCCCTGTGACCCTGAGCACTGACACATTCCAGCTTCTTAGCAGTTGATATGAAGATTATTATATTACCACTGAGCATTAAAGGTGCCTTTTACAACTCATCTATCATGACCTGTGCTTCCAGGGCACCCCCAGGATGGGAATCCAAATGAAACTGCATGCATTTTTACAGTCTACATTCATAAAGGATTCGCTCAGATAAATTCAGGAAAGATTGTTTTACCTTAAGGTATTTCCCTTTGCTTTAAATAAAAATATTTTGCTGAACAACAACAAAAAATCCTTTATCTTCTGCAATGCATCAAAATCAAAACTATTCACAATAATGGAAAAGAGCATTTCCGTGTTTCAGTCAGACATAAATCACGTTTAAAAATAGCTTCCATATTTCACAGAATGCAGCCATTCCCAGCCAGTACTTTTATTATTTTTTCCCAAACTGCCAGGGATGGTATGGGGTAAAAACTTGATTTTTATTTCTCTTATAAATAAGGAAGTTTATAGCAATATTTAGCAATTTGGGCACAGCATCTGTTCAGTACATTAAAAAATACTACTGTTCTACTTTACTACTGCTCTTCGCAAGTATAAAAAAATTGGTTAAAAAGTACATCAAAGAACTACCATAATGAGTTAGACTCCGTTTGCCAAGTTTCTCACCCTGGCCTAAAACTATGAAGCAAAAATAGCGTCACCCCTTCCACAGATGTCTTCCTGGTCCCTGACTTGCTATGATTTATGGATTTCCCCGAGACGGAGGTTGCTTCTGGACAATCCTATTTATTTGCCACTGATGAACTCAGCCTCATAAATCAGTTTAATCACTCCCAGATAAACTTAGGACTGCTAATTAGCACTGCTATTGGAACAATGTGAAGCAGAGAGTGTTTAGCTTTGTTTGCAATATACTATATAGCAGAGTTTTAAAAAAGAGGAAAATCCTTGGAGTATTTCTTTAAGTGTTGAGAGAGAGTAGGTTTACCTTCATAATTTAAACATGAGCTGTGTCTTATATTCACTGCAAGGATTCAACATCTTGTTACATTTAAAAACTACAACATGTATATGGAACAGAGAATGCACTTATAAATTCTAAGAAATTGTATTTTAAAGTTTAACAAGCCATCACTATTAATAAGAAGAAACTTGGATCAAAAGATCCCTTATAAGATCACAGGTTGGACAAAATTGATTATAAGAACTGTGTACTGCAGTAACTCTGGAACATGATCACTAAATGTACCGTATACATCCTATAGCCTTTCCATACATTCCAGGCCATCAGCTCTTGAGGCTGATCTACAAGTGGCTTTAGTATCTAAAAATAGATATTATTTATTGGAAAAACAAAACAAACACTCATAAAAACAGAGCCACTGTACCCTCAAGCTTCTTTTCCACACACCTCTAACTCGACCAGCGGGTTCTCACAGTACGCACAGACGTTTCTTTCACTCAGCAGCACACTGTGCTCCTGAGAAGCGTGCACCAGACAAAAGATGTTTCTGAGATGTAGGCAGTGCTTCTTAGATACAGATGAAATAAAAGTTTGTGAGAAAGTCTTTGGAGTAAAGAAATAAAAGGACCTGAATATAAAAATCAGCTTAGCAAGTAGTAATCACTACAATAAAAGGCTTCTGACTTTCAGAATTGGTGTTGCAGTTGCTATAAATGTGTTTATGTACACATACAAAAAAAAAGGGGAAAAAAATAGGGGAAAAAAAGAGAAAAAGAAAGAGGAAAGAAAAAAAAAAGAGCATCTCAAAACTAAAACATCAGCTTTTGATTTCTGAACAGAAGATTTACATATTTCAGCCTTTTCACTTCTGGAAGAAGTATGAAGAAGCTACATAAGAGAGAAGAGTTCCAAGAATACCAGTAACCTCCATTTTTAACTAAGCATATAAGGAAAAAAAATTTTTTTTTGCACTGCTCTCTAACAAAACACAGGGAAATACTTTATGAAGGCACATACTAGACTTTCAAGAAGCACACACCAGCCATCCTTATACCTAATTACCCAAATTAGGTATATAAACTTGAAAATAAATAAGCCTCTGCCTACCTATAATAGTGAACCAATCTGTGTTTCCATTCTCCTCAGGTTTCAGTACTCCTACTGACAACAAGCAAGGCTTGCAAGCACTTTACTGAAAAAACACTTTGGTAATAACATTTTAAAGACAATGGCACACACAATTGCACTGTGGGTGGACTCAGAGCCCTAACTGAATTCCACAGTATCTGGAAGTTAGAAATAAAAATTAATTCAGACGACAGTAATGCCTGAAGTGTCTGAGCAAATGGGTAACTGCACATCCAGCTTTTGGGGGGAGGGCTGCGGTAGAGGAGCAAGACACACAGATGAATTTGCTTTTTTGCACGTACTGTTGGGTCAGTCTCAGTCCTGTTACAGAAAAGGGGCCCCTTGAGATCACAAGTCAGATAAAAATACAGAATTTGCACTTTTTTTTTTTGAAAGTGAAAATTCATTCCTTAAATCATATTTTAAAATAAAAACACAACTCCTAATATATTTAACTTTCACAATTTCTACCATGAAAGCTGCTTATGCTTGTCCAATAATGTTCTGACAGGGATATAAATCTCACACATACATAACTAATTCTTATTGCAGACATACAACAGATTTGGAACAACAGAAACACATAAATGGAACAAAAGGTTAATTTTTAAAAGGTCTATTCCAGTTTTCTCAGAAGAGAGATTTGGTCCTTCAGTCCATTTTTCTCATATTCTAGACAGCCCCATTTTAGAAGTTTCAGATGACAAGGCCCCTATGACTTTCTGTATGAGGCTGTTTATCTCTGCAGACCTCCCCTGAAAAAAATTCTCCAGACTAACTTCTATCACATAATAATAAAATATGCAAGGCAGCCTATACCATATAATGCCAAAAAGATCCATTTTATCAAACTGTCAGTTTCAATTTGATTGGCAACTTCAAAGGTAAGTATCTTTTCTTCATAGCAAATATTTAGCCATGGGAAACTTCATTTTTCTGATTTTCCTGAGGTAAAGAGTAAAAAGCCTAGACAGCATTTACTGCAGCTCTGTTGATTGCCACTCTCACAGCATTTGTACAAAATAACTAAAAAAAATGTGTGCAGCTATTAAATACCAAATTCATATTCCATTTTTTCAGGGTGAATGGTTCGCTTACAAGAGGCCAGGAACCACACTAGCTCCCTGTTGTATCTCCATAATAGCCAAAAGCAGAACTGCCAAATGCTTGCAAGGAGGGACAACCAAGGTAAGCTCTTTTTTCCAGGTCAGCACTAAATATTTGCTTAGAGAGAAGCGGCAGAGCATTACCTTGGCCGAATGCTCCATGGTGACAACCACTTTGGTCTGTGCACTGGATACCAGGTCCATGACACCCCTCATGCCTTTCACCATCTTACCCTGAAACAAAATTTGTAAAAAGTAGTTTTTATTATAAACAAGATAGATAATATTGGCTGCATTGACAGGAAAATATATTTATCTTCTTTCTGTATAGAAAGGCCATGCATTTTACCACCATATTTGGACCCAGAGTTGCACTAGAGAGAAAATATTTGTCACATTCTAAGCTCTTTGTAATGTAAATAGCGGAAGAATAGAGTAGCACCTGGACCATTAGCTTAGCTTACATCAGCTACATATAGTCCCCATTTTTATAAGGAATATATTTGTCCCAACTTTGCTTTTCCCTGCTTCTTTCAACATGGGGAAAAAAAAAAAAAGGTGTTTTTTTTTTTTTCCTGTGGCTTTAGGTTACTTTGATATTTGCTTCTAGAAAGTAGCATTGCAGCCAAAGCTGTCCCCAGTGGGACAGCGCTCGCAGGACCTTGTGTCACAGCCCTCCCCTGGCACTCCACACCACATATCCAAAGCCCTTCCTGAAACACCATGTCTTTTCCTACCACACAATTCCTAACATGGGCTATGGACCTGCTAAGAGGCCTGAGAGCAATGAATTCAGCAGGCAAATCTCTCATGCGGGAGACAGCATTAGAAATGCTGCTGCATGTACAAGACCACACAAACCCTCACGTTTCTTCACACGCCAAGTCCCTTCTCTGCCTCTGTACAGATGTTCAGGGCTTGTATAGAACTTGAGAGTGCCTTTTTATTTATTTATTTATATATATTTTTTTTTAAAAAAAGATTGCCTAATTTCCCAGCTCCCTTGTCCTTGCAACAGGAGTGTGTATGCCAGAGAAGTGTAATTTAAAGCTCTGAAAGTCGACCTGAAGAACTCGGGCGGAATGTGCCCAGCAGGGCCCAGGTCCACATGCAGAGCCAGAGCTCTAACTGCAAGTGCCTATGCAAGATGAAATGAGATGTGAATATACATATGTGAATATCTTTTTAGAATGCAACACTGGTGAAGAACTAAAAAACAGCATAACACCTCTATCGGTTTTCACACACAGATAAAGCCAAAGTAACTAATCTTGGTGGATTATTTAACTGTTTTCTCTGCAACAGTTACCTTACAAATAACATGGATCATGCCTTTTTGTTGAAACTTGTTTTTGACCTTCAGAACTGGTTATCTTTAAAGCAGACATTCCTCTAGATACAGCATCACCAGTCCTCTAGAGAAAGTTATCTAGGCCTCAGCAAAGACCCTTACTATCATGCATGTTATCAGGTTTCATTTCTCACTTAGAAAAAAAAAACACAAACCAAACAGTGCCAAACATTTGTGGTTTGGAAGCCTCTTGTATTGCCTTAGCAGAAGTTTACGTTCAACACATTTCTAATCTCTGCATTTAATTCAGTACAGCTGAGTTTACGAGTTAAAATCAACAAGGCCGAGGGTCAGATACTTTAATCTGAAGTTTGCTCTAAGGAAATTCTGAAACCAATAGCCGTCAACCATGTGCCACAGACGTAACTGGTAACAGAAGAGATTTAGATTTCCTTTGGGAGCCTCTCTATGCATAGACGGTATCACTCCTTACATGGTAAAATTTTTATGCAAGCAATAGCTACCAGTGTTTGGGTTTGAGTTTTTGTTTGTTTTTTTTTTCTCTCTTTTCTTTTTGGTGTCTGTTTTTATCCTCCATGTTCCTAAATGCTGCCAATTTCTCTCCCCTTTGAACTCTTACAGAAATTAAGTGCCTTATTAAATGTCCACATTTCAGCTAAAACAGTATAAAATGCCACAGTGACCTTAACTAGGGAACAGCAGATTTAATGCATTTAAAAATAATAATAAAAAGCTTTCTACTATGCACACATAGTTTTGCCTGCATATTTCACCTTTGAAAGGAGAAGTTAACAAAAGCAGTCAATTCCCAAATGCACTTCCCACTTTCACTGCATTAACAGATATCCTGAGATTACATTTCCAGTGATTTATATTCTCCTTAACAAGGACCTCACTGTGCTCGATGACATTCCAGATTTTTAATCAATGATCAGAAACTAAAAGAAATCTGGGCAAAGATTGGTAGAATAAAAAAAAAAATCCTAGGGAAGCAGCAGCATCAGATACAATGAGCAAACCGGGGTGAAATGTCCCTCTTCGGCCTCCTCAGCCCCCCAGTGCTCAGCTCTGGGTACCTGCAATGCTGACTGACTCAGTGCTCAGGAGGGTCTGGATGCCACTCCGAGATATCTCTAATGCCTAAGATCTGAGCTCTTAATTCCTACCACAACATTTGGGATTTAGTCTGGAAGTAAGGCATGTAAAAGCTCAGCTAACATGGCACTGCATTTGATCCAAAATACTTGCTTTCTCCAACCCTCTAGTTTTGCTTTTCTGCCCATTAATTTGTCCATAAAAACTAAAGTGGAAAAATAATACTAGTGTGCTATTCTGAAAACCCCCATCAGGTTTTAAATGGTATTGAAAATACAACAAGATCGAGGTGGACATTGTTGATGGCAGAGATACTAAATACTCTTAAGTGGAATTATAGCAAGAAGGATGTCACATAATTACTGTTCACTGACAAGAAAATTCTACCCCATCATATGTGGAAAGAACAGTAGAAAGAGAGAATGAGATAGAATGTAGGTGGAAGGCTTTGATCTACTTAAATTCTCTAAATACTAGAATATGAACAAAGTATGAAAGGCAAGTGAATAGAAGGAAAAGAAATGATGAAGGATTCTTTATTTCATTTTTGAATAGAAAAATATTTTAAGCCTTTCTTTGAAAGCAATTGTGAAAATTCATATATTGTTGCTGAATTGTCACTGTATTTCAAGTAACAAATTTTAAGGGAAATCACACAGTATTGTTTGTCGAAGCTCTGTGCAACACAAAGAAATAACTCAAGTTCCAAAATGAATTAAATAGAAATGTTTATATAACAAACATCTTTTCCAGATAAGTTTTTAGGAAAAAAAAAATCTGAAAAAAACCACAAGTCTATTCTATTTAGAACTTATTAAACATGACCCAGAATAGTTTCTCTTGATCTTACTGCAAAATCTTATTTAGAAAGAAACCACCAGTAGAGGAGGTCCATCTTTTAGACATTATTTTGTCTTAGCAACTCTTCAGTCACCAATATATTTCCAGGGTAGGCAGATCCATGCTTTTAAAACATTTTATTTTTAGACAAAAAGGAAAAAAAAAATCACCAAAAAAAAAAAAGGGGGGGGGGGAAGATTGGAAAAAACTTCTAGATCATACAGTCCATGCCTTTACTGGAAATATCTGGAGTATGATCAAGTATCTCTGTTATGACTGATATTTATCTAATTTATTTTTAAAGACCTCCACTGTTAAAGCTCCAGGATCTGCTCAGTCCAGGCTGGTATATATTTATCTTTATTGTCAGGAAATTTTGCATATGATTCTTCTCAGGCAGAGCCCAAGCTTAATGCTTCTTCTTTTATCCACATACTCTTTTATTTTAACATCCTTCTACATATTTGAAGCCTGCTCCCATGTCTCCCTCCCAAGGGCTAATCACAGTGAACGCAAAGGCCTGGCTAGGATCAGAAAAACAGTAACTGGAGGAATTCCCATAAATTAATCGTCGAAATCGGGCATGATGAATCGGCTAGTCCTAACACTAAGAAAACAAAAAAAGAATCAGACCATTGTCCACAGTATGTAATCCACCAAAATTAGCCAAAGAAAGGAACTCTGTCCCCAGAATGCCACACAAACCAAGGGGGGTTGTTCCTACTAGGGACTTGCCGCATTTCAGTTCCTTACCTCCACCACAGTTGTCTTGGCAGCTTTGCACATAGGTTGGGTGAAGTTTCTTGCAGTTTTCCTGTGAAAGGAAAAAAAATGCATAACTACTGAAAACTACAAACATACATGGAAACACCTCTCAGAACTAACTACTGCAAGTATCTCTGTAGAATAAACACCACAAATCTTTTTGCCAAATAGCAAGGAAACGAATAAAAATGGGAAAAATATGCAGAATTGTGTAGAATGCATATGAAATTAAATGGTATTTTGTTACATGGAAAGTATTAATTACAGCTCCTTTGAACTTTCAATCAGCACATTATTTTATTGAAATTGAGTATGCTACTGCTATCTTCACTTGTCAGATCCAAGAGCAGCAGAAACCTCTCAAGTCCCACATATGCCTTCATAATTCAGTCTAGGCAGCTATATGGACTTGGGCTAGCATTCTGCACAAGAATAAATTTAAACCAATTCTCTTGATTAAAAAAGCTGTGCCAGTTTTGGTACTTGCTAAAAGCCTCTGATACGAGTCCACGTAAAAGGAACACAAGACATAAGTAACTATGCCATGATCTGCACCCAGATCCTACTGGACTCAATGAGCAACAGAAGACCCATGTCAGCCCCTTATTTTGCAGAAAGTAAGCAGCTGCGCAGCATAATATTTGAGGCAGCGATACATGTTTTTGGTAGAGTTCCCCTGATAGCTTCTCATTGTTTCTCCTCTTTTAAAAAGTACCATTCATGATTTTTTTTCACCAAAATGCATGCAACCAAGTTTCAAGTGTTTGCCATGAGCTATGTTAGGCAAGGACCTGCACCTGTGTGACCTGTATCCTGGATGAGATTCCTCTCCAGATAAAAAGGAAAGACCTTGGTTTGTCAAAGCCTCATTTTTCCTTTTCTATATAAGTGTGTTCTTTTTGTTTGTTTGTTTTCCCCCTCCCCCCCCCCCCAGCCCCCGACTCTATTTTCCTCATTTGTTCACCCTTTTTTCCAGGGCCCGTTCCTAGTGCTACAGCCATGCTGAACTTTTGGGTGCTGCTGCCCTCTCGTGGTTTCGGGAAGGAGGGAGTTGGAAAAATGCTGAGGTGCAACATCTACCAGGCAGCTTTAAGATGATCTCTAACATGGAAGAAGAAGAAAACTGCACCCCAAGATGCACATCTTGGATTGGACTGTCTTAGTAGAAATAGACAATAACTGTAAAGCCTCTAACAGGGGGCTAAGGAGAGACAAGGTATTTTGTCTGGTGGTCCCCTCTGCGACTATGTAAACATGAAAAAATATAAGAAGAAAGCATAAAAAATGATTTAAGTTTTTATTCTTCTCTCAGTGCATGAACACAACACTAGTTGGTAGTGACTTAGGGAAATATAGCCATAACCTAAGAAAATGAGATGAAAAACAAAGTTACAAAAGTTGAACTAAAATTGAGGGACACAGATAGATGAGGGCAGAAGTGGCAGCAAGGAAGCCAGCATTTGATCCCAAATTACTGCCTTTCTGAGCCAAAGACTGTGACAAGATCTTACTGGCTGCTCTGCCTGTATAAGAAACTCATAGAAAATTATTTTCAAATGGGAGAAAAAGTTACAAGAAGAAAAAATCCAAAAGTAAGTTAAGAAGAGTTAATGGGCTTGATTCCCACTCTATTCATAAAGCTGTCTTCATTTTGAAATGGTCTTGTGTTAGTAAAATTACTTCAGAGGAAGTAGTCTTCTATAAGATTAAACTTGTCTCAAAGGTCTTTATTCTGAAGAACACATCAATCCAGACAAAAACAGAGGGCAGAGGGGAAAAATAGAAATATTAAACTTGCTTTCCAACACAGAATATTGTGGTTTGAAATCCAGAAACTAGCTAGCTAAACCTAACTTGTCATTTTAAGGTACCTTACTGGATCACTAGACTCAGCAGTGTATGTTACCGGATACCAGGTTTCAGCAATGACCCCAGGCATGTCAGTGGTTTTTCTCTTAAAGGCAGGAGATAGCAGACCAGTTCACAGTAACATAAAATAATCAAGTACAACATCTATGTACCTAATAGCATAGGGGTGCAAAGACTTCAGATGTGAGCTGAATTAACATATTTTAGAGCCACTTGAAGAATGAAGAGATGACCTGACATGCCTGCCTATGATAACAGGGAGCTAAGTCAAGACACCTCTTCAACTCCTCTGTCCCTACATCAAAAGCATATATTTCATGGTACAAAACCACACCTTCACTTGCAAAGTGAGAGCATACCAGGCCAGAACAATTCCAAAGCTGAACGGTGCTCCATGAAAAAGGAATGCATCCACAGTAAGTGCAACATCCACACATGTAGTTTAACTCTCTGCTGTTGTCCTAAGAAGAAAAGCTTCTCCAAGGGAACTCTAAGATCTGGAGACAAGCTGCTTGGCTAAGCAGAACTAGTACCTAGTAGCAGACTACTGAGGTTTTACATCCATATATGCATCCTTAGAGCTAGCATAGAAACAAGGTGGAATTATTCCATCAAGTTCTTGGAACATTAGTCTTGGTAATGGTGTGTTATAACTAAGAATGATTATCTACTGGGATAAAAAACAGAGGTTGCATTGCAGAAGTCTGTTCAGCAGAAGCAAATCTGGAGGGAAGGCAGCCACAACATACTGTATGGAACAAAAGTGAAATGGGACATAAAGCCTCATGCAGACACCCTTGTTTAAAATTTGCTTTCTTAAGGATCTGGTTCTACTGAAGATCCACACGGGATCACCAAGAAATCAACATGGCTCCATGTACAAGATCAGACAAAAAAAAAAAATTACACTGGCCGGTGTGGTCCAAATAAGTCTAAATATAGTTTAAGTGCATCCTTTAGATGTAAAAGAAGCACTTAGCTTGAGGGCAACTAACAGCTCAGCTGACTCCAACTCCATTCCTAGTGGCACAACAGGACTCAGAGTCATGGGAAACACACTATAAATAACCCCCCGCTGCTGTGAAAGCAGAGCGGATATGAGGAAGTGTAGAGTCGGTGCTAAGCCAAGTGTCCCTCAGCAAATGGAAACAGAGGTCAGAGTAAAAATAACTATGGAATGGGTCCACTGACATAAGCAGAATGGAGCATGATGTCAAAAATCACAGTCCTTTTCAACTTGTAGGTTACAAATTTAACACTGTTATATTCTAGACTATTCCAATTTCCTCTCTGTTGCCTCTGGCAGGCTATGAGAACGGCCTATTTGTTTCACTGTTCTAGACCATAAGGCAAATTCAAAAAAAGAACTGGTCACCACTTGCTATGAGCAATTCTTTGAACTAGCAATACTATGCATGGAATAAGACATTAAATGCTGATGTTTCCATCTTTTATCAGCAGCATTTGGAAGCATTTGAAAGGAGCAGCTAAGATTTTACGTCTCCAGATGGACCTAGTTCTGTTATGTACTGTACTGTGTGAATGCCAAAGGAACAGGAAGACTTCCAAAAGGAATAGGTGGGGGGTGAGGTAACATGAGAATCAGAGATCAAAGGATGCAAGGGGGGAATATGAGAACACAATCGCTTCGTATCAGTGAGGGATGAAAGAAATTCAAAGATAAGTAAACATCAGGGGACAGACACTGGGTAGGAGCACAGGAAGCAGAGCCTTAAGATCAAAGATATAGACAAACCAAAGGAGAAACACAACATTCTCTGTGTTTCATGTCTCGATGCCCAAGAAAAGCAGTTTAATAGCCAAACATATGCATGTGTACACAAGAAAGTTCCATTTTCCATCAGAAGCAATCTTGTCTTGCCAGTGGGAAAGCCATTATACCAAGCACTGGGGCATGGGAAGGTAATTCTCTTCAATTTCTTTCTTGTTTGTTAATATAGAAATAATATTTACGTATATACATTTATATTATCTATATATTTTCTGCACAGTTGAGTTATCACTGTTGTTTTCCCAGTTCCTTGTTTCTTCTAAAATATACAAAGGCAGACTGCATCATTCAGCACGTTCTTGCAATAATCTGCAACTGATTGCTATAGCACTTACCTTCTTATCTGAGAGCCATAAAACAAACAAAGAAAAAACAGACATTAAACATAAGCAAACCTGTCTTTCAACTCAGGACAAACCAGAGTACCAGCATAACAACCTAAATAAATGTTATCACTAGTACAATCTTTTCACTACAAGCTATGCACTTTGTAAGCTTGTAAAGTCAAATGTAAGTTTTCCCCTACAAAAGATGCTTAAATTCATATGATGACCCTCTACACCAGGGAGATTAAACACATATTAAATGCTCTCTTTTCTGGGGACAGAATTAAGCTTATTCATTATTTACTGGCCAGGGAAATAACTCAGCTCCTCTCTGTTCTGATGTGTATGAACCTACACTTCTTTGTCAGCTTTCAGACATACAAGAAACAATTCCCAAACTCTCACATGGAAAGCTCAATGTGAATAGAATGTCATTCTGTTTCTCAATAGTCAGCATATTGGCTTTTATCTGCTATGGCTCATTTTTAACTACCAATGTATTCATAGTTAATACCAGCTGTATTTGAATTCTCAAAAGTCATTAGAAAAAGCAATTATATTTTGATTTTTATAGCAGTATCATTTGACAGTAGGGAAATGTAATAGGAATGAAAGAAAAAAAAAAAAAAAAAAAGTAAAACACTATTTTGCCATCACATAGGAGACAGGATTCTCTTATTATCTAAACCATTAGAGAATCTTTTCCTATTGGTAAACAAGTCATACCTGAAAATGATGTTTCCTGCATAATCAGCCTTCCATGCCTTCACAAGAGCAAAATCTCCTGTAATTGACTTCTCCATAATAAAGCGACGACCATCGAATTCTCGCACCTATACAGAAAAATACACTATTGAGGTGTATCTTCAAACAGATTTCTCACGTAACACATCTTATGGGATTAATTTCACAGTCTATTATATTTAGATTTCTTCTTCATCTATGCACAGTTTTATCTGAAAAATTATAGTTTAAGTATCTAATCACAGAGAAGAAGGGAAAAAGCTGTAAAAGGCATAAAGGATTCTTTAATGTCCCTCTTAACTGGAACCCAATGAGAATCAGATGCATGTCCCTACTGCTCCATCTAGTGGAATTAACACACTTTTTGTTGCACATTTGCCAGCTAACTAAAAACTAAAGTGCTAATGCAAAACTTTTGAAAAAGGTCATATTAACTATGGGAAAAAGCATGCCCATGAGCAGAGACCCCCTACCACCACCCCCTCCCAAATCTAAATGAAGAGGATTTGAGGCAGATATGCTGTTCATTTCAGCTGACAGTCTGAACTTCATTTGGTCTTACATTTATGATCAGTCAGGATACGTAACTGACAAACACCTAATATTTTGACAGCTCCATAAAACTAAGTTCATTTTGTAAAAATAATTATGTCCTATTATCAAGATAAAAAAAATTACAATTCATTGTCAAAGTAATTTGTAACAACTAGGCTTTTGACATCAACCCTCACAACATCCTCCTGGGCAAGCTCCGAAAGTGTGGGATAGATGAGTGGACAGTGAGGTGGATTAGGAACTGGCTGGATGGCAGAGCTCAGAGGGTGGTGATCAGCAGTGCCGAGTCTAGGTGGAGGCCTGTGGATAGCGGTGTCCCCCAGGGGTCAGTCCTTGGTCCTGTCCTGTTCAATTTATTCATCAATGACCTGGATGAAGGCACAGAGTGCTCCCTCAGCAAGTTTGCTGA
Organism: Tinamus guttatus; assembly: GCF_059628265.1. NCBI lineage: Eukaryota > Metazoa > Chordata > Aves > Tinamiformes > Tinamidae > Tinamus > Tinamus guttatus. The sequence continues at coordinate 183,550 of NW_028289531.1, read as the reverse complement.
TGATACGAAACTGGGAGGAGTATCCGATAGCCCAGAGGGCTGCGCTGCCATCCAGAGGGACCTGGACAGACTGGACAACTGGGCGGTGAAAAAACCTCATGAAATTCAACAAGGCCAAGTGCAAGGTCCTGCACCTGGGGAGGAATAACCCCAGACACCAGTATGAGGAGAGACTGAGGGAGCTGGGCCTGTTCAGCCTGGAGAAGAGAAGGCTGAGAGGGGACCTGATCAGTGTCTATAAGCACCTCAAGGGAGGCAGTGAGGAGGATGGTGCTGGCCTCTTCAGTGGTGGCCACTGACAGAACTAGAAGAAACCGCCAGAAACTGAAGCATCAAAAGTTCCACAGGAACTTAAGGAAAAATTTCTTGACAGTGAGGGTGACAGAGCACTGGAACAGGCTGCCCAGAGAGGTTGTGGAGTCTCCTTCTCTGGAGATCTTCAAAACCCGCTTGGATGCAGTCCTGTGCCACGTGCTCTAGGTGACCCTGTGTGTGCAGGGGGGTTGGACTAGATGACCTCTAGAGGTCCCTTCCAACCTTAAGCATTCTATGAACTAGGCAATGGAAGCAATCTAAAACATTCGAATTGTGGTTAATGTAGAAACTGAATGAAATCTAACAAAAATATTCTGGTAAATTTATTCCTAGATTCATTAAATTCTCTTCACAGTCATAAGTGAACCTTGAGTCACAGTCATAAATGAACCAGGAGTAAGATATACTTTCTGACAAATTTTAAAGGGAAAACTGCTATCAAAATGTTAAACTAATTAATAAATGAAACAATCCTCCAAATGGTAAAACATGGTCACATTCAGTAAAATATATATATAAGGACTAATTTACTGATTGGATACTGGAAACATCATGTATAAAATACAGGAAATCCTTTGGGGGAAAACGTTACCTTTATCCTATTGAGGTTCTTCAGGCAGAGTATAGCGTTCATAGAACATACAGCATCCGCCTCATCCCATTTCCTCAGGTACAGTCATAACACTGAGGAATGTCTTCCCCTCTCCAAACTCTCCATCCAGTTTCAATAGGAAGTCCTTGTTTCTCACTTGGAAGCCAAACTGTTTTTTTATTTCTTTGCAATTTCAAAGGCTCATACTAAACTTCATTTCACCTGCTGGCATATGCATTTGCTGAGCACATTTGTGTCAGCTGAGGTTTCTTCCTGTTTGCCAGGAAGATGTCCTGCCTCTTCCAGTGCTAAAGTTTATGTTCAGCTGCAGGGCTGCTTACCCCATATGACACAACTTAAGGAGCACCTGGCTCCCTTATAGCAGCTTGTTTCAATTGATACTGAGAAGTTCAGTGACCTGGTACAGGATTTTGCTTACATGCACAGAAAATCAGGTGAGAGAACTAAGTCAAGTGAAGAATAACTCATCAGGAAAGATTTTTAATGGATGTTGTATTTGATAGGCGCCCCCGCTTCCTGCACCAGTGTCCCATAGCCAGTACTGGTATAAAACACGGGGATTCCTGCTCCTCCTGCGCAAATGCGTTCAGCAAGCGTCCCCTACAGAGGAACACACTCAGCAGCTTAGCCACTTGGAGAAAGCAAATCAGACTCTCATGTTTCACTTCCATTAACTTATTTATATCCCATCATTTGGGGTTTTTCCTTCTGAACCCAGTGGACCATCACCTATTTCTTTCTCCCATTAGTTCTCCTTTGCGGGACTGGGAGAGGATTTGGCAAGAAAAGCATCACACTTGGCCACGAATCGCTCAACAGCACAAACACAGAACTCATCACAGACTCACGGGCCCCAGAATTTTGTTGTGCCTTTTGTAAAACCTTTCCTGAATATTTGTTTGCCAAGCTATAACTCTGAGCAGACAGTTTTCTCTCCCCCACCTGGATACATATTCTAAGAGGTTTTTCTTTTTATATGAATCCTATATATATATATATATAAAATCTCTAACATCTCAGGAGAAACTTAATAAATAACCCCTTCCATGCTGAGACAAGCATGCCCAGCTGATGACCAAAGAAGCAGGAGCAATCTGGCTTCCAAGAAGCTGGGGCACAGTGTTTCCACTCACGCTGACTCTCCCCTGTGTCCAGCCACATCACAAATGCTAACATCCCAAATTCCTTATCGGCTTCAACTGTGGAGTTTGGGGGGCAAATATATATCTGTCCGCATTTCATGTGTGCCCTACAACACATTTTATTAATATTTTTCTCAGTTTAAAGCAAGAAAAGATCACTGTCAATTACCTAGCTTAGCAGTCTCTAAACACAGGTCACATTTTCCTGGTATTGCTGTGCTGCATCTACAGTGCAGTCAGTGCCAGTACAGCGCCCACAGCAGGTTATGTGTTTGAAGAAATGGAAATCCGGAAATGTCACACAGTGACATGCTGCAGATTTTAAAGTTATATTACTAATTTTGCAAAAATAGATCTCAATAGCTGCTACTCTGACAGATCTCACCATATTCAGGCTATGCATGCAGTCTGGCAACACTAAAACAATGACAACTGTGGTGCTTAAAAGTAAATCTGTAAATAGTAAAATCGTAACACGAGACAGAGATGAGTTCAGTCGAGTTTTAACCAATAAGCACAACGGAGTAAGGTACTCAACTTTGTAAGGCTCCCAATGAACTGAAAGCTCCTCTTTTGATCCCTAACCACTAGGCGGCAGACACTGCACACGCGACGTCCCTATACACACAGGAATGCGACCGACAGGGCAATCCAGGGATTATCCGACTGTTTCCCCTTATATGGCCCACAGCAGCAAGCAAGGCTGCTTCATGTGTTTTTCTACCACGCAGGAGAATCATTTCAATGATTCAGTTGAAATGAGCATAAGGCAACAAGTTGTAAAAGGAATCCACACAATAAATGTAGCTAGTTCTTAACAGATCAGCAACTACAGTCCATTCTCTGAAGACAGCAGATACCATCTGTCTTTACTGCACATGTACATACAGAGAAAACACTCGGATTGCCAAATAATTTTAAAACAGCACTTTAAGAAAACTGTATCATAACCACTATTTTAGTGGAAAAGCAATCACCAGTCTCCTAAAGACCCCCTCATACCTGCGGTGCGAGTTCAACCTCAAGCTCACCAGATAAATACTGGCGTTCAAATTCAGCGTTCTCTCCAACGTATGATGAGATCATGCATTTTATCTGCTTAGTCTGAAGCAGAAGACCAAGTCCAAAACTGTCAACACTGTGTAGAAAAAGACAGAAAAAGAAAGTCTCAACATTCATAATAGTATTTTGTTGTAGTCAAACACTTGATAAGGTTTAATGAGTTAACACAATAAAATGAAATAACTTCATTTTAGATATAAGAAATTAGAGATGAAATCAAATTTCAGTTTTCAGGGGGAAAAGTAACAAAGCTATAATTAAAATCTAGGAGTTTAGCATTCAGACCTCATCACTTCCAAGGAAAGAATACACTAAAAATGCCCAAACTTTCATTTCAAAGACATTCTACATGCAACAACTTCAAATAGCAATTTAACAAGTAGTGTTACTTTATGTATGTGTCTCCTCAGAAAGTCTTGTTACTAAAAAAAGTCACAAGGCACAACCTGTCTTTTAGTGAACAAAGATTGTTTTTGTTTAAAATCTTGCTTGCAAATAATACTACAACTTCCTAACTCAAAAAAAGGAAAATCTTTTAAAATCAATTTATCACAGAATTTATCACAGAATCATTACGATGCTGAGTGGGGAGATATTTTGCACAATCAATCAGTGTACATCAAAGGAAAGAATCCCTTGGACAACAACCAAAGCTCATTTAACATGTGTTAATACTCCACAGCACCAGGATCTATTTTAGAGATCTCAACTGCTACCTCCTGGCATCCTTTCAACAGACTAGATTGTAAAAGTAAACAGCATAGAGTTCTCATTTTTTAGTTTAGAAGAGGTAATAATGAACATAATCCACATGCTCATCTGATTTTATTCTGAAGTTTAATGCTGATTGACAGATGTCCTATGTCAGAAATCTCCACAGACATCAACTGATCAAAACAGAATTTACATTTACCTCTCACTGTTTTCCAGAGATGTTGAAAGTCTAAATTTCAAGCAGAATCAGGTGCTTAGGGGGATGTCAACCTTTACCTCAGAATATCTGCTCCTAAGAGATTAATCTGAAGTCACGGACGAGACCAAGGTTCTCTTCTTCAGGCTAACTCAGGCCTGACTTGCCTACTGTTACTATTACAACAGGACAAATAACTTCTTGCTTGACAGCACTGATTCTGCACAGCACGTGCTGCATGTACTGACACAGCAGGAGGAGCAGGGGCTCAGCAGCACCAACAACAGCTCTTCTCCTATCACAACATTCAGAACAGTTGCACAGACTCAGACTATGACATGCAGGCAAAAAGACTTCTCAGTTGCATGAGGCAATTTTAAAAAACAGGGACTAATTTTAAGATTTGGCAGCCCAGTTCTATGCATACACAACCATCTTGGAAGCTTTGCATGACAGGAAGCAAAACAAACCCCCCTGATTTACTTCTCTGATTGGATTTATATTCTCTAAATGTACTAAGCTTGACTTATTTTAAAAGCTTTCTACACTCCCCAACTCTGGCCTATAAACATCTAACTCTAAAGCAGTACTTCATCATGCCAAAAATGTTCCAGTGTGAAAGCTTTGAGAGCAAAATGTGTGTTGCCTGGAAACAACCTACATTTTTAATTCTCCATAGCAAGGACTTCCACCACTTGGAAACTAAAGGAATCGAAACAAGAACAGAACAGAAGTTCTGGGGACAAAAGAAGGGATAAAAACATTTAAGTGAGAGGGTCACTAATACCAGGAAAATCCCTTTCACAAGAATACAAAACCCTGACTTCTCATTACAAAAGATGCTAAGCAAATATAACAAGCAGCCAGTGTCTACTCATAGTTTAATAGGGATTGATAACTGGACTACCAGCTAGCAAAAGAACAGATGTACTAGTGTCCAGCATCTAACAGCACAACCACCCCAGGGCAGCATTCTGAGGGGCCTACAAAACACTATTTGTTACTTTTTCATATCACACTCTACTCTTGCTCGACAAGTCCGGATATGCTTCCCACCCAAGCAGGATGCATCAGTCACAGACTTGGGTTTCATGCTCATGAGACATCCTGAACTATGGCGCAAAACTTGACCAACTTGAAAAGGGTATGTGGCTGAAGATACCCTCCAAGTTCTCAGTGATGCACATGAGCAGCTCCACAAGAAGATAAATAAAATGTAATCCTGGCAGGCTCCGCAAGAAGATAAATAAAATGTAATCCTGGCAGCACCAGACAGTGACCCTTTATACCCATTGTGCAGAAAACAAGTAGCATCACTCATCCCACCAGATGCCCTTTGTCAGAAGACACCAAACACAAGGACAACCACTCACATAAATCTTAATGACTTGTCTTCCCCAGCCATCTTCATGGTACTTAACAGTGAGCTATGTCCTGCAGTATTCTCCCAGGAATTAGGTTGAAAGATTTCCACGCTTTCTTTGCCCTCCTCCCTGCACAGTATGTGGAATGAGGGGAAGACGATAAATGGCAGCTGACTAATGGGGGTAAAAAACAGATTCAGTTCATGCACAGGTAAATTAGAAAGACAATGTTTATTTGTCCCACTGTTCCTTGAGACACTGCCTTCACCTATGCCTTTTTTTTTTCCTCTCTTTTTTTCCCATTTGCTTAGAATATTTTCCTGTCTCTCATTAAACAGTTCTGATTAGGAGAGACAGGAAACAGAGGCAGAAGGACCTGAAAGGAAGGTGACTGGCAGAGTGGAGGAAAGGGCTGCAGCTCCCAGGAGCTGGGGCAGCCCAGGTCAGAAGGAACAGGTGAGAAAGGAGTTCACAGCTCCCAGGAACACAACCTGTTATGACACAGCTCAGCCCATAGCAAAGGACAAAGCAACCCGTGCACTGAAGACCTCCCAGCTCAGCAGCCTGAGACTTCTTTCACTTTGAGGGGACAAAAAGGAAAGAAAAAAAGAAAGACAAGAAAAAAAGAAAGACAAGAAAGACAGAAAAGACAGAAAAGACAGAAAAGACAGAAAAGACAGAAAAGACAGAAAAGACAGAAAAGACAGAAAAGACAGAAAAGACAGAAAAGACAGAAAAGACAGAAAAGACAGAAAAGACAGAAAAGACAGAAAAGACAGAAAAGACAGAAAAGACAGAAAAGACAGAAAAGAAAGAAACAATGCACTGCACTCACAAATCTTAAATTTTCTCTGATCCTATAAATACCTGAATTTTATGAGGAACACATCATGCTTCGCAAGTCTCGCAGCTAGAAGATAAGGTCAGCCTTTATTGTTGATCTTCTAAAACCAAAATGACTCAGTTCCATAACTGTGGGTTTTAGACCTGTTTTGCCTTCTGCATTTGGAATTGTAACACACTAGGCAGCTACGCGGCTGCTTCCTTGATAGTATTATGTAGTGCAAAATTTTGTACAATTTGCTCTGCCCAAATCCAAAACAACTTCTATGCTAAAATTAGCAGGACGACTTCAGCACAGCTTCAGGAATTTACAGTTCATACAGGGTCAGCAATGTAAAATCTATAATAAAGCACCTAAATAGAATCTTCATGTAGAATGATGATTAGAAAAAGAAGAAGAAAGAGATCAACTTAGTATTAAAGATAATTTAGAAAGCTTTTAGCATTATTATTATTATTAAGCATTATTATTATTTAGCATTATTATTTCTGGAGCATTGTGTCCAGTTCTGGGCTCCACAGTATAAGAGGGATGTGGAGCTGCTGGAGAGAGTCCAGTGCAGGGCCACAGGGATGATCAGGGGCCTGGAACATCTGCCCTATGAGGAGAGGCTGAGGGAGCTGGGCCTGTTCAGCCTGGAGAAGAGAAGGCTGAGAGGGGACCTGATCAGTGTCTATAAGTACCTCAAGGGAGGCAGTGAGGAGGATGGTGCTGGCCTCTTTTCACTGGTGGCCACTGACAGAACTAGAGGGAATGGCCACAAACTAAAGCATCGAAAGTTCCACATGAACTTAAGGAAATTTTTTTTTTAACAGTGAGGGTGACAGAGCACTGGAACAGGCTGCCCAGAGAGGTGGTGGAGTCTCCTTCTCTGGAGATCTTCAAAACCCGCTTGGATGCAGTCCTGTGCCACGTGCTCTAGGTGACCCTGCGTGTGCAGGGGGGTTGGACTAGATGATCTCTAGAGGTCCCTTCCAACCCTAAGCATTCTATGATTCTATGATTCTATTATTGTAGCACACTTGCTACGAGCAAGTTTTTATCTAACCTTGTCAAAAGGGATAAAAGTCTTGATGTCCTTACATTTCCTTACCTGGGATGTTTACAGAATTTATGTACATAAAAATGAAACATTTGGTAAAGTATTCTGGGCATCACTTTGATCATACCTTTGTGAACATACGAGCTTTCTTCCTACTCCATCATATACTTTCTTACATTTAAGTTTTTTTAATTTTTGTCAAATTTGAGCCTATTAAAACCTCTTTACACTTCATTGATATACTATCTGAAAAATTTTTCAATAGGAAGTCTGTGGCAGAAGTGGTAGACACTTTGGTTTTAACAGAAACACATGACTCAAAGCAATGACTGACACATGAGATCTTAAATTTAATTAACATAGATAAAAGATACTAATCCTTTATACTATTTAACTGCTAAGAGAAGAAAATACCTTTGGTACTTTAGAATATGGAATGCAAACAGATGCAACAACTTTAGTCTCTAAATTGTGCTTTAAAAGACCAATGTAAGGATAGTTCCTGACCTGAATGCTCAGCAACTGCAGTTGGCCTATTAAAAAAACAGGTCATTATATATAAATAGATATATATGAATAATATAATACAAATATATAAACAAGCCAGTATAAATAACTTTCTTACTTTTTCACTAATGCACCTTTACCAAGTTCAAATGTTTATCACAGAGATATTTTCTCCTTATTAAGGCATAACATAGTAGCCTAAAAAAATTCTCCACAAAGAGCACAGATATCAAAGGTTGAAAACACTGGTAATGCCTTTTAAGCAGACAGTTGGAATCTATGACAATCTGACAACAAGCTGTTACTCTCCCTTTAGCTGATCCTCTAGGTGACTAAGAATTAGAGATATTAGCTGTAACTGTTCAGACACTTTTAACTGTTAGTAGTACAATGACATTCTCACAGTTCAACACTATGTCATTCAGAAAGAGCACATATCAAAAACACAGCATCGAAAACAAAGCATCAAAAACAGGCAATAAAAGAGAGCTCATCTGATGCAACTGTCAGACCACAGTTACATGCAACCAGCATAAATGACAGCCTTCATTTTCACCCAGTCCAAATTCAGTCTGTTGACACTGGCAGAGACAGAAGATAATTCATCTTAGAATTTATATGCAAAATCAGTTATCCATTTCATAAAGCATAATAAAAATCAGCCATCTGGTGCAAATATTAAACTTTCTTAATATTTAATTTTGTTGATTGTTAGCTGTAAGAACATATCTGTGTTGCAACACTGGTCCTGAAACAATAGGCTTGATATGCTAAGATCCCCTATCACAGGTTGACCTGAGGTGCCCAAGTCTACTGTAACCATGGAGTCGAGGTCACCATGAAGTCAAAGGTAGATGACAAAACAGCCATGTGCTAGGAAGCATTGTATAGTAACCACAACTATACATGGGATTTACTGGGTCAAGATGTGAAACATGGTTGTTGCAAAACATCCTTGGAGCTTCGATGGACATGAACCTAAGCAAATTTGAGCAACATGCCACAAAGATTCAATAAAATGGATTTTAAGTCCCTTATGGAGACAGATCTCTCTACCTACAAGAGGGCATATACAATATTGTCAAGAAAATACTTAAAATATGAATAATGTAGACAAAACAAGTTGCAAGGGAAGGTGCAAGAGGTGTTATTTTAGCAGCACACCCACCTACCATGGTAACTTTCCACCCTTTCCCTCATAGGCTCCAGTTTTCCTTGCTGTGACTTGTGTAAATATTAGAGATACTGGGTATTTGTATTGCTTCTCTTTCCAACACTTTCCTTTGTTTGGCTTGGCGAAAGAGTGAAACAGCCCCTTTACGGGAGTTGCAAGCCAGCACACACGCATGCCCTCACGTAGCACTGAGCAGAAGACACAGCATGGAAGCAGTAGCACCTGTCTGAATGAAGGAGGGACACTGGAACACCCCTGTACTACTGTATAATCAGTCCCAGGCCAGTTTGTGATGGATGAAAATAAGGACTTTCCCTGACAGTAAGTACACAAACAGAGCAGGGACTTGCATGAGGAACCTCCACTGCATTACAATGAATTAGGTATAAACCAGTGGCCACCCTGCTCCTTTAAAGGTGTTTTCAGACATTGCCAAGTATGTATAACTCTGCTGAACTTGTTTCCAGCTAAAGGAGAGGAGCTGGAAAGGGTGCTCTCAGAAACTGCCCAGGTTTTAATTAAGCCCAGGTACTGTTAACATTTGCTCCTAGAAGCAAGTGAAATGCTGTCTCCAGTGCTGCTATTTTGGTTATAAACAGATTGCTCAGTAAAACATCTTGCGGTTACACATACTGCGAGCCACACGGTCAAGGCCACGTGGCCGCACTGCTCTGCAGAATAAACTGTCTGTCTGAGCACTTGGCTTCTCTCTGCCTCCAACTGCTGTCTCCTAATCCCCCTGCAGCCCCACGCACGGGCAGTAGCCACTGTCTGCCCACGGGCTGAGAGCAGAGAGCAGCTGCAGCCAGGAGCGCGAAACATGGCAGGACAGCACCAAAGCGAAACCCTCAACTCAGAGGCCTCTTGGAAAAGAGCAAATCACTCATGCCACAAAGTACTCGACAGCCTAAGATTACAGGAACAACTCACCCTTTCAAAACTGCTGCTGCAGGATATACAAAGGTGTATTGGAGATGGAAATTTCTGTGATCTGTAGAGTCATAAAAATCTCCTGTGAGAAGAAGAGGCCAGACCTTGAGAAAGAAGATGTTTGCCTGCCTAGGCTGAGTGATAAGGAGCACGGATGCAGCTGCTCAGCCCAGTTCACAGGCAGCCCCCTCCAAAAACCTGTTGAAGCCGGCCGCTCGGCCAGGCTTGTAGCCAACTTAACCGCAGACGTCCTCCAAACTAGCTTTGGAGGTCAAACACCCGGAAATGAGGAAGAAGAGGAGGAAGGCAGGGCCCTCGAATTGAGGGCTGGGACCCCTGACTGGTGTGCGCGCCTGCTGTGTGGGAGCATATCTAAGTAACGGAGGCTTCTCAATAGAAGATGGATACGATGAGCCGGACTAAGACCAAGGCGAAAAGATCGTGGGAAAGTCACCAGCTGCAAGAGCACAGAAGTAGGAGAGGAAGAACCTGTAAACAAGCTTATCAGTGCAGGATAGAGGACTGTGTGCAGGCCAATCATGTAAACGTGTGCCCCGATATCTACAGCCAACCTAGTATGGTAGAAGACGCGTGGACAGTAGTATGCAACCAATCGCAATGTAAGCATACGCGTGGCTAGATGACTTAACAGAAATGTAGTAGATAAATAGAGTGCTGTAACGAGAATAAAGCGATTTCTGTTAGACTCATATTGAAGCCTTCAGGAGTCGTGTCTGGCCTCCCATAGGAGAGTTGCGCAACTGAAGGCAGAGTTTGTCTGCCCCTCGGCCTGCCTCCTGGGTCGGACTGACCCTACGTGCCAGGATGCACCGGGCATAGAGAGGACAGTGCGGAGAGAGCGGGGGAGGGGAGGAGAAACTCCTAACTGAGGCCTACGCTGTCTCCCCGGGAGCCGGTCAGCAATACTCTCTCTCTCTGATCTGCCAGCTCGAGAGGATGTTTGGGCCCAGATCGGCAGGTATCACCTCGTGAGTAGCTATCCATACTTTGCTTCTTTTATGTGCTTTCACCTGAATAAATGCGCGATGTAGTCACCTCGTTCTGGCGTGATTATTGCCAAATCCCAAGCCCATCTGGAACAGAAGGTTGTGCTGGTTACTTCAGTTTTTAAATCTATTTATTAGCATTTATTTATCACAGTATTTGGCAATTCACTATGCTTGTTTGGCAATTTGACTTAATTGGTATAATTCACTGTCAAATCGGTATCCTGACCTTATCAATGACGCCATCTGTTTTAATACAGCTCCCATATCCTACATAATGACAGTAGGCTCAGCTCCATATAATAGCAATATAATAAATAAAAAGAACACATTAGACTACACTGTTTTGGAGTGAATTTCAAAATAGATGGAATTGTTCAGCATGAGAGAAGAGATCAAAACCAGGCATTTTATAAACTAGATTCTATGGATGTCCCTATACATTTTCTAATCGCATACAACAACTTCCACAAGGAAAGCCTAGCAGCATTACTGCTCCAACTGCTCCTCTAAGGCAAGTGTCAGTAGCAGCTTTATGAAAGGAAAAGGCGAATGTGAGTGTGAAGCACCTGGAAAATCTGCAGAGGTTCCAGAAGTCTGCCCTGGACTCAGACCAAATATCAGCAGTATCTGAGCGTGCCAGGAGGCCTGGACGGTCATGCAGCCTCCAAGGGACTTATCTAACTGCCACGAATGTTCATGGAAAAGCAATTTCAAGGAGAGCTGCATTAAGCTATGCTTTTCCATTAACCAAACTTTTTACAATATCTCTCTCCAATATCAAAGACAGCAGAATTATCAGAGAAGTTACTGTTCTTTCGAGAAGAGCTAATTCGAGTCTGGAATACTACCACAAATATACAAAATACAACACAAAATAGCTGCTTCTCATTCTATTAAACAATGTTTCTCTTTCAAAATTTTTCCTCACACTCAAAACCCCACCTTTTCAAAAGATTTTTAAAGGCTCTGAGGGGCTCAGATTTGACTGTCTATAGGCCAAATATCAGTATCTATCATCTGCAGCAACCACATCTGCATCTGGTACTGCAAGCTTGACACACTTCCAATAAAAAATAAATAAATAAAAACATAGCACACTTCATCCTTAGAAGACTGGACTGTTTATACACAGACTAAATCTCCTTTGCTTTAAATAATAACTTACTTTCAATACAATATAGGTATATATAGAAAATAAGACTGGTAGTTTATATCTAAGGCTGGCAAAAGAATCCAAACAGAAGTGAGAAGCTTAATAGAACTAAATATAAATATCTTATAACTTTCTCTACTTAATTGGATTCCATCAATAACCAAGTAATCTTTTATTAAATATTGGAAGTTTTGCAATGGAGTAAATTGGCCACATATTTTGCCAGTCTAACCAGATGCTTCAGAATTGTCATAATCACTGCTAAAAAGTATATTCCAAGATTCTCAAGATGATGTATACAAGGAAATTTACTGAAAAACTCATTATTCAAATGCCCTGGTTGGTTGAAAGTATTTTCTGAATAGATGAGATAAAGCTTCTCAGATGACTGAAGAGCCCAATACTTCTGAAAATAAACCTTTCTGGAATAATAGTGCACAACGATCACCTTTGCACTAACCTGAATCTGAAGTACTTAAACCTCAGAAGTTTGCTCAAAACTCTTTATTGAGTTGTACCCTAGCACTGGAATCTCATAGAATCACCAGCTGTTTAACTAACAGTGTAGCTGTTAGGGGTCTGCCCATACATGCAGGGCCTTTTAAGCAGGGCCAGAGAACTTTGGCTCTCCTAATGCACAACCCCACCAGTCCACCATACTTGTTATTTCACTCTCTATCTGCATAAAAAGTCAAACAGGAGTAAGGAGCTCTCCCATACAGTACATTATTAGGTAATAAAAATCTGGGAATCTGACAGGGAAGTCCCATAACCCAGACCTCCACCCAGGCTGAGCTGCCTAAAACCCTTCCTTCCCTTTCATGTCAGAACCCTTTAGGCCTAGCAAAGCAGCATGCCAAATTTGAAACACCTGAAGTCTTAGACAGGGCTAAGCAAAAAAGCAGTTACTCTTCCCATTAGGCATTTTGCCTCGTTCCACATCTCCAATGCTGCCTCCTACATTTTGTAATGTTAATTATTCTTCAGGACTAAAATCAGCTGCAAAGTAGAGAGACTTTATTTAAAGTGGACTTAATTGGTGAAATTCTGAAAATCACCTAGAAGACTCAAAAGCTCAATACATACTGAGAATCAATAAGACAATTTCTTGACTATTTGGAAATACAATACATAACCATTTAGGATAATGTAGATATTATTTTCATTTCCCAACTAGAAACAAGTTAGAGGATTTGATCAGCATCAAAGAGTCGGTGATAAGGAACTACAGAATATAGAGAATGGTACCATAAACTCAATCAAACCCAAACTTCATACCTCTTTAATAGGATAAAAAAATATATCCATAAAGAATTGAGTATTTACCTCCAACAAGTATAGTTGCCCCATTGGGTATATCTTTTACAGCTTCCACAGGATCAACATAAAACTTGGTGTTGCATTGACAGCTAGTAGAAAAATAGCACCCACAAATCTGGAACAACATTAATAGAAACAAGTGAATTAATCAAAAGCATTATACTGTAGATTTATGATGATGATTATCCCCATAACTAAGTAAGGAAATGTGCAGAGACTGCTACTTCCTCTTCAGACACTACATGTTTGTGGAGAAACTGTGAAATACTGACAGAAAGATTCAGCTGCAGCATCCTTAACGGACCACTATTACTCTAAAGCAAGAGTTTTCTCATCTCTTTTCTCTCCCTTCAAGTCATATTTTGCTATTCTGCCCATATTCATCATGGATGCTCTAGGCCTAATACAGTTGGACAATATTCAAAGATATTTTACATTTCTAAATCCTGTACTACAGAAAAACAAAATTTGTGAACCCTTTAAACAGACTCAAATGCTAATTTCTCAGTATGAGTTAGAGCAGGGCTGCTCTGGCTTGTATAGAGCTACTCCAAGCTTCAAAGATATCCAGGTGCTATAGATGACCAGAAATTGCTGAAGCAAAGGGGCAAGACCCCTCACAAAAGGGAGTGAATATTGAGAAAAACCTTCTGATGAGTGGCTTGCTGATTTCATTCCCAAGGAAAACATTGATGTTCCTTTGCTTTCATGGGCTCAAATAAAAAATAAAAAAAAATCAGTAAGTAGGTTGTAAGGAAGATTCTATACTGGCTGAGAAAAAGAACCAAATTTCATGGTGAATTAATCCATGACTATTTCTTCCAGAAACACAGTTTTCAGGACCACGGTAGGATTGCAAAGAGCACCCCCCTCTGCCCCTTTCTGCAGGGGGATGACAAAAGGAACAGTAAGAACTGGCACCACAGAGAATCCACAGGCTGGAAAAAGGCCAGGGCACTTGCTCTATGGGCAACAACATTTTAAAGAGAACAGAGTGACCTGAACCTGTGACAATGGGGAACAATATTTTAAGGTTAGAAGAGTATTGACCAGCTCCTTAATCCCCACTTAAAAGCCTAGGAAACTTCCTATCTTGGCCCCTACACACCTGAAAACGGCACTTATCTCTCAGTCACTGTGAGCAATTGAATTAAGGGAAAGTGATGCAAGCTCCCTCTGACTTATCTTAATTACTGCTAGGGACAAATGGGGATGAAAATGAAAATGTGATGCTAGTATTATAGCAAAATTGTCTGCCACTGGTTACAAAACTGTCAAGACAGTCAGAAGAAACTGACTGCTATAACCAGTTTCAGCTGGAATCCTCCCAGCTCATTTCAGGTGTTATGTAAACATAATTAAAGTACTCTGCCTTTAGCCTAAGGCAGACACACACAAAAAAAAAAAAAAAAAAAAAAAGGCCAAGTCAAGTGCAAGGTCTGTAACGGACTCCTGGCTGGTCACAAAGCCGAGGTGGCAGTGGCAGGTACGGCGAGGCCACTGTGCATTACCTGGGTGGTCTCTTCAAGGAGGGCACTTCCCTCATGTCACCCCTTCCCTCGGCCCCTTCCCAGAGGGCGGCTCCGAGCCAAGGCTAAGCACAGGGGCCGCGGAGTCTGGGCAGGGAGACCAAACCACCACAGCCGGCTGAAGGCCGGGAGCAGGAAGACGCTCAGCGCGGCAAGCGGAACAACAAGCACCACAGCTTTGTCATCCTTGTTCGTAGATGTGGACTCGACAGATATGCTATGACATATATGCTTGCTATGACAGATATGCTTCTGCTTATGCATGGCCACAGGTGTGAGGAGGCAGGGGGACGATGGACATGGGGTTTGCCATGGCTACAGAAACTGTTATTAAGGCTATTATTTCTGTTCGTGATATTGTAGGGTGCATTAGCCGGGAAGGTAGGGGTTAAATGGCTAATGTAGAATAAGCTGAGTCTTAGAGCACAAGGACCCATGATAACTGGCAGAGTCCGGATGTCTTGCTCATGGCAGGGGCAGAACCCTTGATAGATGGCTGTTGCAGATAGTTAGGGAACGGCGGCCGGAAGATATCGTGCTGTACGGAAAGATAGGGCCCCTAGTAGCCAATAGTGTTTAGTCTATGGTGTAAGCAGACGGATGTGACGTTGTAAACCTAGATATATAACACCTTGTTTCCCATCAATAAACGCCATTTGCCGTCCACCACATTTGTGTCAACTAGCTGATAGCCCGAGTGGTTTGGGGGTGGTCGCCGTGCCGTCCCTGAACCAGGTCGCTGCAGCCATTTGAACTGCAACAAGTGGTGCCGAAACCCGGGAACGTCATCGCCTGGATGAGCGAGCAGCGTGAGCAGCAGCCAGAGCAAGTGGACCACCCCGGCGAAGGGGACACTACTGAATCAACAAGGAGGATGAAAGCCCTCATAAAGGTCGTATCGCAATTACACAAGTACTGGGGGATTGATTGTAAGCCAAAAGATTTTACTCTTGCAGTTACAAGGCTTTTGAAAATTAAGGCTATAGACCAGCCGGTGGATATTCTCCACCCTGAACTGTGGGACAAATGTACTATGGCATTAGCTGAGGAGACAATGTTCTCAGGTTGTGGGAAAAACCTTAAGGCGTGGGGAAAAGTTGTACAAGCCTTACAGAAAGCTATGAAAGAGCAGGAGACTTGGGTAGCAGTAAAAAACTGTTTATTGGCCACGTCCAAAGTGGGAATCGGGACAACTGCGCAGACTTTGGACCCCCCAGATGATGGCAATTCTGCTGAGCCTAAAGGTCAGCAAGAGGGTGAAACATCCCCTCCATCCCCGAGCCCCGCCCCGCTTACAGAGGAGCAGAAACAGCCGAAATCTGTTTGGAGCGAGCTAGCCGAGGAAGCCAGGAACATTGAAAAGAAGTCAGAGCATAATGACGTCTGGGCCAGGCCACCACCCTATGCCCCTCAAAATGGCGCCGAGCCGCAGGGGGTAGGGCAGGGCGAGGGTGCCCCCGGCGCGAGTGAGGCGCCGGAAACCAATGGGAGTGACCGGACAGCTGAGGGCGGCCCGAGGGAGGGGTCGAGAGCAAGTCCGAGTGAGGGGTCGAGAGCAAGTCCGAGTGAGGGACGAAGAGAAGACCCGAGTGAGGGGTCGAGAGCAAGTCCGAGTGAGGGACAAAGAGAAGACCCGAGTGAGGGGTCAGAGCATAATGACGTCTGGGCCAGGCCACCACCCTATGCCCCTCAAAATGGCGCCGAGCCACAAGGGGAAGGGCGGGGCGAGGGTGCCCCCGGTGCGAGTGAGGCGCCGGAAACCAATGGGAGTGACCGGAGCCCGGAAGTGACCAGTCAGTCGAGTTCCGACTCCGGATCAGCCACTAGTCAGGACGAGTGGCTCACAATCGATTCAAACTTAAGGAAGGAGAAAAAGAAGGTAAACATCCGAATTAAAGAAAAACCGGCGGGAGCATTCATGATTAAGCATGTTGCAAAGGAAGAGCATCTGACCCCAATTCAGGTGGCTGTTACCTTCAAAATAAAACTAATGAAAATTGTGAGTTTCTGTTCACAGGACCGGATCATCGGACACCCCCGTAACCCGTACACCCCGGTGACAAGCGTCCCGCCCGAGCCTGCGAGTTCCACGCTGACCGAATCCAGAAAACAACAAAACAGCCTCCGCAAGAGGGGGCCGCGATGCCTTTGCGTTATCTTAATTTTGCAGCTTGTCACTATAGGACAGGTAGAGTCACACCAGCCCTTTAAATGGGGTACTTGAACAGATCGAACAATCTCGAGCAATTAGTACAAAAAATAACTACAGGGCCACCAGTTTTCAGTGCCATGCCTTGCCAACTAGCACCCATTGAACCCTGTTCCAAACGCAGCCGGTACAAAAATTTGTTCACCGGTTCGCCGTGGTTAACCACCCTGATATCCACCTTGATAGGGCTGATCACAATGATCATGATGACGCTAATCTTTGGACCCTGTATATTGAATAAGCTCATGCCGTTTGTCAAGAATCGGCTAGAGAAGGTTAACATCATGTTAGTAGAACACCAACAACTGCTTTAAGAATATATCCACTCAGTATTACCCCCAAGTTATCCCAAGGTACACCCTATTCCTACACCCTGGTATTACCTGTCATCCCCTACCTTCTACGCGCCTTCTTCTTTGTGCCTTATGTTTTATGTCAAGTTTATGATATGTAATTTTAAGATTGGTATAACTATAAGAATAGAATAAGATAGTAATAAGAATAAGATAGTTGTATTTTAGCTAGTTTTGTTATGCATAGGGAGGGGGGAAGTTGTTGCAGATAGTTAGGGAACGGCGGCCGGAAGATATCGTGCTGTACGGAAAGATAGGGCCCCTAGTAGCCAATAGTGTTTAGTCTATGGTGTAAGCAGACGGATGTGACGTTGTAAACCTAGATATATAACACCTTGTTTCCCATCAATAAACGCCATTTGCCGTCCACCACATTTGTGTCAACTAGCTGATAGCCCGAGTGGTTTGGGGGTGGTCGCCGTGCCGTCCCTGAACCAGGTCGCTGCAGCCGTTTGAACTGCAACAATGGCAGGGTCAGGATGCCCTGCTCATGGCAGGGTCTGGACCCTTGATAGGTGGCGGGGTTAGGGTGCCCTGCCCTCAATCAGGATGATAGAGGGGCTGCTTATCCAGATGTTTTAATTCAGCAAAATAGATAACATTAACAAGAATGCAAAACAGGAAAACGGGAGGGGGAACACTCTTGGGTAAGAACGGTATAAAAGAGGGGCGCCCAAAGTGGTCGGGGTCCGTGGTGTGACCCCTGCGTGGGAAAGCCCGGACCCCAGCTAGCTGGTAATACTTATTATCTTTCTCCTATTAATAAAAGACAATATATATCTATGGTGGTTGTCTCTCTCCCTGTCAATTCGGATACCGGACCTAACATTTGGGGGCTCGTCCGGGATCCGAATGCAGGGGAGGAGAAAGAGATAGAGAAAGATAATAAGTCAAGGGAGGCCTCAGGGGGTGAGAGTGAGCCGACAGAAATCCAGGTGGACGCACCGAAGGATAGTCGGCTGGAGTCTGAGGGAGACGTCCCTCGGACTCCCACGAGAAGGAAGGGTGGTTGGTTAGGTTGTTTCGGTACACCGTATCTCCTTAACGAAAGGAGACCGGTGTGGGAAGGGCGAATTCTGTTAATAATCGCCCTTACTGGTTTACTGGCAGTTGTATTAACTTTGGTTTTAAGCGACGAGCTTGATACAATGGGACAAGGGAAATCCACCCCCTTGTCATTTATGTTAAATCATTTTGGATATGTTAAACGTCGGGCACATAATTTGTCTGTAGAAGTGTATAAAAACCGATGGGAGGCATTTTGTAAAAGTGAGTGGCCAAGTTTTGACGTAGGCTGGCCGAGGGAGGGAAGTTTAGATTTAGAATTGGTAAGGAAAGTAAAAGAGGTAATAATGAGACCTGGGTCGGAAGGACACCCAGATCAATTTCCATATTTAATCACCTGAGAGGATTTGGTTCTGTATCCACCCCCATGGCTGAAACCTCTTTTGGGGGAGGATAGAAAAGACGGAAAAGTTGATATTTATGTAGTGAAAAAGGAAGGGAAAAAAGCAGTACTACCAGATTCGACCTTATATCCAGAAATATTAGATGAAGAAAGTAGGCATAACCCCCCCCCCCACCTTACGTACCTCTGCCCAAGGCACAAAGGGAGGCGAGTAGTAGTGATCAAAGAAGGGGGAGAAGGGAGAGAAGGGAAGATAGGGGTCCTGCATATAGGACACGATCTCATCAAAGAGAAGATGAAGAGGGAATATCAAGTACCACCCATGCCTTCCCAGTTAGAACGATTGGAGCAACTGGGCCACAGGGACAGCGTACGTATCAATACTGGCCATTCTCTTCTAGTGACTTGTATAATTGGAAAAGTCAAAACCCTTCCTTTTCCGAGAAACCGGGGGCGTTAATCGATTTATTAGAATCCATCTTGTTTACGCATAACCCTACCTGGGATGACTGTCAGCAGCTTTTAAAAGTGTTGTTTACGACCGAAGAGCGTGAGAGGATCCTGACCGAGGCGCGAAAGTTGGTGCCGGGAGAGGATGGGAGACCCACCGGGCAGCAGAACCTTATCGATGAAGAATTCCCATTGGTAAGACCACCGTGGGATTTTGAACAACCTGAAGGTAGGGAGCGTCTCCGAACATACCGGCAAACGTTGATGGCGGGGTTGCGGGCGGCGGCGTGTAAACCTACTAACTTAGCAAAAGTAAATGCTGTCAGGCAGGAAGCCGAGGAAAACCCTGCCGCTTTCTTAGAGAGAATATTAGAGGCGTTTAGACAATTCACTCCTTTAGATCCTATGAAGGAGGAGAATCGGGCAGCTGTCATCTTGGCATTTGTAAATCAAGCTGCACCAGATATAAGAAGGAAATTACAAAAGATTGAGAGGTTGGGGGAGCAAACATTACAGGATCTTTTAAAGGTAGCAGATAAAGTGTACAACAACAGGGAGACTCCAGAAGAAAAACAGGAGAGAATAAGAAGGGAGGATCGGAAACACCAGAGGGAAATGTCTAGGAGATTTTTTTGAAGCAGGAGAAAAATCAGAGAGGCAAAGAAGGGGACCGCCACCCCCCAGAGGAGCAGGGGTACGGTTAGGAAAGGATCAATGTGCAATTTGCAAAAAGAAAGGACATTGGAAAAATGAGTGTCCGGAAAAAGGAGAAAGGAGGCCACCTAGAGTACTGGTGGCAAATGAAGATAGCGACTGAAGGGGCCGGGACTCGGAACCCTTCCCCGAGTCTTAGATAGAATTAGAAATGGAAGGGAAACGTGTAAAATTTCTGGTAGACACAGGGGCTGAATACTCAGTAATAAATAAAGCAGCGGGGAAACTATCGACAAGGAAAGCTCGAGTACGAGAGGTAAATGGGAGTAAGGTATATCGGTGGACATCAGAAAGGAAGGTAGATGTAGCTAATAGACAAATCACGCATTCATTCTTGTATATACCGGAGAGTCCGGTACCCTTAATGGGCCGGGATCTCCTAACTAAATTGGGGGTAAGGATATATTTCGAGGACGATGGGGTAAAAATCAATGACCGGGAAGGACGACCGATACAGGTCTTGACTGTTAGATTAGAGGACGAATATAGACTGTATAAAGAGAGGAAGGAAGAAATTGGACCAGAAACTCAAAAATGGATGAGGGAACTCCCAGAAGTATGGGCAGAGAATTCGGGGGTAGGAGAGGTTAAAGGGAAAACTCCTCTGGTCGTGGAATTAAAACCAGGAGCTCACCCGATTAGGGCTAGACAGTACCCAATGACCCCTGAAGCTCGACAAGGAATAGCAAAGCATATTAAAAGGTTACTGGAAGCTGGCATTCTGCGTAAATGCAAATCTCCATGTAATACTCCTCTATTGCCAGTAAAGAAGCCCGGAGGAGATTTCAGGCCAGTCCAGGATCTGAGAGAAGTTAATAAAAGAGTGGAGGATGTGCATCCTACGGTCCCGAATCCATATACTCTGTTAAGTACGATGCCACCAGATATGGGATGGTATACAGTTTTAGACTTAAAGGATGCTTTCTTTACCATCCCCCTGACAAAACAGAGCCAGGAAATGTTTGCTTTTGAATGGGAAGATCCCGAGAGCGGATACAAGGGTCAGTTAACTTGGACCCGATTACCACAAGGGTTCAAAAATTCACCGACTTCATTTAATGAAATACTGCAGGAAGATTTGAGTGAATTCAGGAGACAGAATCCTAGTGTGAAATTGCTTCAGTATGTGGATGATCTGCTGCTAGCGGCAAGAACGAAAGAGGAGTGCAAGGAAGGTACGAGGAAGTTGTTGCAAGAATTAAATAAACTAGGATACCGAGTAAGTGTTAAGAAAGCTCAGCTATGTAATCCGGAAGTAACATATCTGGGATATAAGATACGAGATGGTAGGAGATGGCTAACTGATGCCATGAAAGAGACTGTTCTTCGGATTCAGGAGCCCAGGGAGGTTCGAGGATTCTTGGGGACGGTGGGATACTGCCGTTTGTGGATACCTGGGTTTGCAGAAAAAGTGAAACCTCTGTATGAGGCGAGTCTAGAGAAACCGGACTGGCAGTGGACAGAAGCTATGAGAAAATCTTTTGAGGAACTGTGATTAGCCCTGCTAGAGGGCCCTGCACTTGCACTCCCGGACCCAGCCAAGGATTTCCATTTATATGTGAGCGAAAGAGCGGGAATTGCTAAGGGAGTGCTAACTCAGAAGCAAGGACCTTGGAAAAGGATAGTGGCGTACTTATCAAAGAAATTAGACCCAGTCGCCGCAGGGTGGCCCTCGTGCCTTAAAATCATTGCAGCCGTGGCAATGATGGTTAAGGACGCAGACAAACTCACATTTGGGCAAAAACTGTATGTAACAGCTCCCCATTACGTAGAGGCATTACTCAAACAACCGCTTGAAAGATGGATAACAAATGCTAGGCTGACTCATTACCAAGCCTTACTTTTAAACCCAGAAAGGATTATGTATACGTCCCCAACGACTTTAAATCCAGCCACTCTCCTACCTAACCCAGAATATGAAACACCTATGCATAATTGTCAGGAGGTGTTAGCTGAAACTACGACAGTGCGGGAAGATTTAAAGGATGAGCCGATGCAAGGGGGAAAAGTGTGATTTACAGATGGAAGTAGCTTGGTCGAGCAAGGAAAAAGAAGGGCGGGAGCTGCAGTGGTAAATCAGAACGGAGAAATAGTTTGGAGCCAGCGTTTACCAGACGGCACTTCAGCTCAGAGAGCGGAACTGATAGCCTTGGCTAAGGCATTAGAAATCGCAGAAGGAGAGCGAGTGACGATTTATACAGATAGTCGCTACGCATATGGGACAGTGCATATACACGGAGCAATATACAGAGAAAGGGGATTTCTCACCTCTGCAGGAAAAGAGATCCGAAACAAAGAAGAGGTTTTGCACTTGCTGTCAGCTTTGCAGAAACCAAAAGCAGTGGCAATTGTGCATAGCTTAGGACATCAGAAGAAAACCGATACGATAAGTAGAGGGAATACAGCTGCAGATATTGCAGCCCGGCGAGCTGCGTTAGAAGGACAAATACAAAGGGTACTAGCCCTGACTCACAACACTTTAAGAGAAGAAGAGGAAATTGGAGAGGATGAATACACCCCGGAGGAGAGGGAGTGGATTCAAAAGGTCGCAGAAAAGCAAAGTGCAGGAGAAGGACATTACGATACAGAAGGAAGAATGTTAATTCCTAAGCGGTTGGGACAGAAGATGGCGCAACAGTTACACAGTACCACACACTTGGGGGAAAGAAAAATGGGACTGTTAATAGAAAAGTTCGGGTTGAGATTCCAAGATCAGAGGAAAATATTAAGAGGGATAATAGAGGGGTGTCAAGCATGTCAGGAAATGAAACCATCGAGGGTCAGGAAGGTACATGAAGGTATAAGGGAAAGGGGCGGTGAACCTGGAAGGCATTGGGAAGTAGATTTTACGGAAATAAAACCAGGTAAATACGGATATAGATATCTGTTGGTATTAGTAGACACCTTTTCAGGGTGGGTGGAGGCCTTTCCCACTAAGCAAGAAACAGCCCAGGTGGTAGCGAAAATACTTTTGGAAGAAATAATCCCCAGATATGGGATACCGGTGAGCATCGGGTCTGATAATGGACCAGCTTTTGTGGCAAGGGTTACACAGGAATTAGCCCGAGCACTGGGAACCAACTGGAAATTGCATTGTGCATATAATCCTCAAAGTTCGGGTCAGGTGGAAAGGATGAACAGAACCTTAAAGGAAACCCTTGCTAAGCTAGTAAAAGAGACTGAAGAGAACTGGGTAACAATGCTACCTTTTGCCCTATACCGGGTTCGGATAACTCCATATGTACTAGACTTTACACCATTTGAAATAATGTTTGGGACCCTACCCCCGGTATATCCCTTAGAGATAAGGAAGGGAATAACTAAAAACTCAGGAATGAGGAAAGAGATGCAGATCTTAAAAGAAATACAAGATGAGTTATTCCCATTACTACAAAATTGGTATAAAAGAAATCAGAAGGGGTCAGAAATGGATATCGAACCTGGAGATTGGGTGTGGGTAAAAAGGCATAACCCAAAAACATTAGAAAGCAGATGGAAGGGACCTTACGTAGTAATTTTAGTAACACCCACTGCCGTTAAGGTCGATGGAATAGGACATTGGATTCACCATTCTCACGTCTGGAAGCTAAACAAAGAAGAGCGGAAGAAAGCAGAGGAGTGGGAGGTCCGAAGGAATAGTAACAATCCTCTGAAATTGAAATTAATTAGGAAAAATGTACAGTAACACAATTTGGGTAATTATGGTCCTGCTAATTATGATTCTGAGGTGTTCTAATGGGATATACAACATAGAAGAGAGAAGTAATATGTGGGTGACTTGGGCAAATAACACGGGGAATCAGGAATTCTGCCTGTCCCTCACCACCGCTAGTAATCCATTCAGAACCTGCTTGTTTGGGAAGCCGGGATTTGATGACAACAGTTTTAAAAAGGTATCTACGGGAAACTGTTCAGGGGTAGTCAGTGCCTCGGAATGTGCCGTAAGGCTAATTAAGGGATTAAATACCTCATTGCCTTGGGACCCCCAAGAGCTCAATTTGATGGGGGCACAAGCGATTGGAAATAGTTCCAATAATTGGACCCAAACGTGTTTTATGTTTGGGGACAAGTTTTTTGGAGAAAAGGGAGGAGTGAGACTCCTGGCACAATGGAACATTATAATTAAAGGAGCCCCTAGGCCCCAATGGTGGAATGCTTCGGGTTGGACTGATGTATCTCCCGACCCAATATTCGACTGGCATAAGACCATAGGAGGAGATGGAACCTTCGGTCCCATATATGCAAACGGGACATTCTGTGGGATAAATGGGACAGTCGATGGGTTACAAGAACGGTTCCCTGCGTGCGGGATTACCCTTAGGAGCATATGGGGGGGATCCATCAGGACAGGTACATAATAGGACAGATTTACTATGGAATAATGATACCGCTAAGGCCTTGCCAGATGGAGTGTTTTTAATTTGTGGGGATAGAGCGTGGCAGGGAATACCTAAGAATGCCTATGGGGGACCGTGTTATTTAGGGCAACTGGCAATGATAGCCCCGTCTAGAGCTAAGTTGTTAACTATGAAGCAGGAACAAAGAAGGCAAAAGCGTTCCCTTGGTTTAACACCGGAATGTAATGATAATGTACAATTAATATCTGTAACTGCGCGGGTCGCCTTAGCTATCTTTGTGCCAGGAGCTGCAGCAGGAAATGCATTAAGAGAACTTTCGAAGTTAGCCTGTTGGAGTGAGAAGCAAGCAAATGTGACAACCGAGGTATTGGAACAACTCCTGCTCGATCAGAACAGCCTGCGACATGCACTACTACAGGATAGGGCGGCTATAGACTTCTTGCTCCTCGCCCATGGACAGGGATGTGAGGAGTTTGAAGGACTTTGTTGTTTTAACCTGTCGGACCATAGCCAATCGATTCACCAACAATTGCGCTGGCTCAAGGAACACACTAAGAAGATAACACGGGAAGAAGGACTGATGGACGGAGGGCTAGAGTCATTGTTTGGAGGGTTACCTGGGTGGATATCAGGACTGATAAAAGAAGGATTGCGCATATTTGTAATTCTGTTATTACTGTTACTGTGTATCTGTATAATGTGGAAATGTGTAATGGGGGTTATGGAAAAAGCTACAAATCGAGTTAATTCTATGCACATAATGTTCATGCAACAAACTCAGAAAGATCGAGAAAGGATTCTCTGATATTAGCAAAAGAAAAAGGGGGGAATGTAGGGTGCATTAGCCGGGAAGGTAGGGGTTAAATGGCTAATGTAGAATAAGCTGAGTCTTAGAGCACAAGGACCCATGATAACTGGCAGAGTCCGGATGTCTTGCTCATGGCAGGGGCAGAACCCTTGATAGATGGCAGGGTCAGGATGCCCTGCTCATGGCAGGGTCTGGACCCTTGATAGGTGGCGGGGTTAGGGTGCCCTGCCCTCAATCAGGATGATAGAGGGGCTGCTTATCCAGATGTTTTAATTCAGCAAAATAGATAACATTAACAAGAATGCAAAACAGGAAAACGGGAGGGGGAACACTCTTGGGTAAGAACGGTATAAAAGAGGGGCGCCCAAAGTGGTCGGGGTCCGTGGTGTGACCCCTGCGTGGGAAAGCCCGGACCCCAGCTAGCTGGTAATACTTATTATCTTTCTTCTATTAATAAAAGACAATATATATCTATGGTGGTTGTCTCTCTCCCTGTCAATTCGGATACTGGACCTAACAATATTCGTCTGTATTTATGCTGTATCCCTTGCATGATGATGCTGACACAAGGTATGGTTGAAACTGCTATGAAAACAGTATCTGTTTGGGTGCTTGGCTACGATAGATTGACCTCTACAGATCACAGGGTGGCATGTACAGGAGGTGGGAATTTGTATGATCTGTAAGGTCATAAAAATCTCCTGTGCAAAACAGAATCCAGACCTTGAGAAAGAAGATGTTTGCCCGCCTGGGCTGAGCGATAAGGAACACAGAGGCAGCTGCTCAGCCAGTTTCACAGCTGACCTCCTCCAAAAGCAGTTGGAGGCGGCTGCTTGACCAGGCTTGTAGCCAGCTCGAGAGGAGGAGAAACTAAGGAGAAACTCTGAGGCCTACACTGTCTCTGCAGGAGCTGGTCAGCAACTCCCTCTCTCTAATCTGCCAGCTCGAGAGGATGTTTGGTCTCAGTATCCTGCCGGCAGGTATTACCTCATCAGTAATTATCCGTACTTTGCTTCTTTAATATGTTTTCACCTGAATAAAGGCTCGATGTAGTCACCTCGTTCTGGCGTGATTATTGCCGAATCCCAAGCCCATCCAAAACACTGTGCAACACAGTTTAATAATTATAGATCCATTCACAGCATTTATAGGATATATATTTACCTTGGAAAAAGGAAAAGGGCTCTACCAGCTTCACCGGTGATTACACTGGTAAGTCATGTGAGCTTAAATATCATCATTATAATTATAAACTTATCAAAAAGGGTCAGGTGAAAGGAAGGTCATTACAAAGAAAAATGTACCCATTACAAAGAAGCATGGGCATTTGCGAGTCTACTGAAAGCTGGACTTGCTGAAAATTATTAAGCAGTTACCAAATGAAAGCTCATTTAATTAGTAAATACATAATTAAGTACAAATACCTAAGGCAAAACTGAATTGGAAAACAAACATTAAAAAACCCAAAGCCAACTTCTGGATAGGCATGAAAATGCAAAGCAAGGGAGAGAAGCAGAGTCAAGACTTGAGAAGGAAATGGGCTGGCGAGCAGCTTTGCTGAACAGGCAAGGTTTCCCCTTCCCAGGCATGAGCTTAGGATCAAAGAGGATCCCAAAGCTACACAATAAAGAAGAATCAACTCCTCTTTGGTTACAGTTCTTTATCCCTGAATGAACTTGTGAGCAGTCAACAGAAAAACGCTAAATATTTTTTTTCCTGCAATTAATTCTTAGTAGAATACACACCTAATTCAAGTAACTAAAAAAAACTTTAAGTAAATTCTCATGAGCAGATTGGATAAACAGATTTTAAAATCTGGGGGATTTTTTTTTATTGCTTTGTTCATCCCTTTCCAGTTTCCTTTAAGTACTCTCATATTTTAGTGAGGATGACCTACTTTGAAACTCTTTTCTTCTGTATCTGTTATACTAAATATTATGATTATAAGCTAGGATAAGCAGCTTCTTAGATGCCATTGAATATTTTAAACAAGGTCAAAGCTACAGAATTTAGGCTATTACAGCAAGTTACTCAGTTATCGACCTCTACAACCCTGACAGAAATAGACACTGAAAACTCAGTTAAATCCACAGTTAACTAGTTATTGCAATTCCGTGGTCTTAAACATACAGAGAGAACTTATAACTTTCTGGCCATGGAGAATGGTACATCTCAATTCAAAAACCAAATACTTAAAACATTACATTATTCAGTACTTATAATTTAAGGTAAGCCATTTTCTTACATTTTAAAAACAAAACAAATCAAAAAGAAACATTACGCAATGTGACCCTTGGCAACTCTGTTCAGGTTTTAATAATACATATTTAGTAGCTGTCATCAATATAGTCAAAAACAGTGAAAAGTAATAACCTTCAATGGTAACAGTCCAATATACCTGCTAGTTCTGGAACACGTTTCAGTGCTTTATCATTCATTCCCTTACAGTAGGGAGGAGAAAAAACACAAAAGGGCTGTTCAGCAGGTATTCACAGCTACAAAAGTGCCATATACTTGTACACCCATATTTATGGGGAATATTTTTAGTTCTTGCTGGCTGCAAGAATGCAGCAGAACAGGAAAGTCTTTTCTTCCTTTGGCCCAACAGACATCATAGGGTTAATTTACACTCCAAACTAATAGCATTGCAGAAGATTAAAGATAAACATAACAAAGGGCTACATGAACAACAAATTGGAAACAGGAATCCAGAGCAGCCGTCATGCTGCATGTCAGTTCATGCTTGTTAGCACCACTGCAACAGGCTTTTCCAGACTCTGCAGTGCAAAATTACATTATAAAGCTGCACAGAGGTACTTTCAAGCAAACTTCATCAGCAAGCAGAATTAGCATGTATTTTAAACTCAGCAACTAGGAAGCCTGTATGTGTGTTTGCTATGCAGCTTAGCAAGACAAGCACAGAAACCGAAACTGCAGAACCACACCTACAGGAGCTGCGCGCAGCGAGTAAACCATGCGCCTCACGCTGCAGACAGGGCTGTATAACAAGCCGAGCTACTCAGAACTGTCACCAAAAGCTGCCGCCTGTCCAAGTGACCAGTTTCCCTGGTTGTGCTGGTTTCCTCTTGGAAACTTGGACTTTGTCACTCACCGCATGGGTATGGTGCTCACTTGCCAACCACCATTTCTCCCTATAGGAGTCTGGCACACAGCCTCATGTGCGCAGCCCAAGCCTACGTAATTATTTCATCATCCTTAGGGATCCAGTTCCCTGTGTGCTCTGACAAGACTGGTTGCCAATAGAGGCTTATCTGAATTACCAGTTTTGTCCAACTTTTCTAGTCCATTCAGCTACTGACGAACAGTTCTCTGGAGTTCTGAACTGCCTCCCTGTTACGGAGGGCCAACTCGTCAATAACTTGGTTAATATTCTCAACACAAAGCATGATCTAGAGATTATGCATTTAGGAAAAAATCAGTTGTTCTCTGTTCCGTTTCATTTTCAGTGGCAATAGAACGAACAGAAGAATTGGTAAGAAATCAGCAAGGAAGGTACATATTCTGCATAGAATATATGGCAAAATCTGAAACTTTTGTTAAATTATTCATAATAATTTAACCTTTGGGGAGTCTGTACAGATTTAGGGAAAACAAAAGTTCAAGACTGCCATTACTATAGTGACACATCCCTATTAAATCCCAAACTATATTGAACACAGTAGCGACACCCTGTGGCATCCTATTGAACTCTCAAGCAGAAAGGGAAGCAGTTTTACATATATCTTCCCCCAGCACCCTTAACTTCACTTAAACTATCAGGCCCCAACAAGGTGCTGCTTGTGCAAGAAGTCTGACGTACATATCTTTAAATAACCATGGTATACGAGCACGACAGACAAGGGCGGCTTTGAAGCAGGTGGGAAGGGGAAACGGAGCAGAGATTAAACTAGTGCTCTTCCAAAAGAAATGTTTGCCAAACTATGATATGATAGTTTTATACAAGACAAAGGTTTCTCAAGTATGAACAGTGGCTCCTCTTTATTTTAGAAATTTGTGCAGCATAAAATAAGGTAAAAGTTCATTCTTATTCATCCCACAATTCTCCCAGGAAAAGTTTGATTTGTTTGGTTTTCCCGCAGGGAAACCACAGAAGGGCCAGAAAAGCCTTAATGCTAAGTGGCACACCAGTTAATACAAATCCCAATTAACTGATTTACTTTTGCTATGATCCAAGAGAATTAACAGTATAAAACCTATTATGGTGGCATAAAACTTTAGTAAGTGGCAGATGAAGTTTCTCTGAGCACAAATTACACATTACAACTTCAGGAGAGAAGCTACAAGTCTCAGAGAGGGACAAAACCCTTCAAATTGACAGTTCGGCTGTTGCAGCTTGGAGCAGGTCAGGAATGCCAGACAGCAACTTCATAGAAGCTGGAACTGACTTTGTTTATTTTGCGTTACGTATCACAGTATATAGCAATTCGCATAGCAACATCTCAGTAGAGCATCAGTAATTGGTTACAAGCATTAACGTGCTAACATATCATAGGTTGCTAAGCCGTATCCAAGCGCCTAACCACAAGATTTAAAAACAGTATCTCAGCCCTAGGAACTTCCTCAAGTACAGGAGACACTTCCTTAAAAGTTGTTTACCGAAATTCAGTGATTCTGCACGTCAGCCTTTTCAGTCCAGGTTAAGGACGGTCAGAGGCACCCCCCTGTACAATGTCCCCCTACATCTCCCCCTTTTTCTTTAGATAAAATGTCCCCGAGAAGCAAGCCAACCTTGAGGTGTCAGATTCGGATTACGTGACAAGGCAGTTAACGAACGTGATATTAAAGCGCGTAAACAGGTCCAAGCGATCATTAAACCAACTACAAGCAACAGTCCCCATAGTAACAACATTAGTAGCGATTTCACCAGCGATTTCATCCCTCCCCCGATTCCAAATAAGTCAGTTAACCCATCGAGTCCGAAAAGCCCAACATCTTTTGTTACTTTCTCTGTATGTTTGATCAAGTCGTGGAGTTGTCGATGTATAGCTGCTGAGTGATCTTGCAGGTCCATGCAGCACATCCCGTCGAAGTTCTGACACCCATGTCCATGAGCAAGAAGCAGGAAATCAATAGCGGCACGGTTTTGCAGTACAGCATGTTGTACCTGGGTTAAATCATCTGATAACTCACTAAGCACCATACTGGTTGCGTGTGCCTGCTTAACTGCCCAGCATGCAAGACGTTCAATATTCCTGTGAGCTCGGGCGGCTGACACTCCAGGACCAAAGAAAGACATCACTATCACCTCTCAATCACTCCATAAATCAACATCATCAATGCAATCACTACTTACAGTAACCTTTTTTAACATATCCATCAGTGTTAAAAGTAGCATCAGCTTCTGTAATAGCATTAAAAGCAACATTACCTCCTAACAGCCACAATATACAGCTAATAACAGTAACACTTCTTCCTCCCATGTTGTTGTTCTGCAGGCTCACACTTCCCACAGCTAGGGTACCAGCTGCCTGCCTGCTACATCTGATGTATGCGAGTTTGCTTCCAGCCAAGGTCTCACCCATTTTGCTGGCACCCATCTGGTTCCAGCATCTGTAACGATACAAGCATACCCTTTTCCCCAGGTTATCAAGTCCAAAGGTCCCGTCCCTTTTCCCGTGTCCCAGTCTCTCAGCATCACCTTACACTGACCCGACTTTACTTCTGTCAGGGCTCCCTTTAGCCCAGCCCTGTGTTTGACCATCGGAGGGACTAGGCTATCCTGGGGTAACCTCAAAAAGTTTAAAACATATTGGCTCTTGCCAATTTTTCTGCAGGCATAATTCCAAATTCTCCTCTCTCTCTCTTTTTTTTTTTTTTTTTTTGTAGCTGGCATTTCAGCATTTGGTTCATACGTTCCACTATGTCATGGTCCTCGGGATGCAATAGTATGGTGAAAAAACAATCTTTTAAATCGATTATTAAGATGTCTCAATCATTTTGAAGGGTTCTCGATTTCCATTTCTATTTATGTTTGCATTGCTTCAATTTGGTTTCCTCCCCAAAAATTGCTTGGGATTTCCATATATTAAGGAGGTCTCCGCTCCAGTAGCAATTGAGGCTTTTACAATTTGTAAGGACTGTTGCAGGTCCTTCCGTGCCAGTTGCACTGGAGCTTGGCTGTCGCTTCATTCTTGTTTCCCATGCTGAAGTATTTCCCTAGTCTCTTTCCAAGGATACAAGTCAGAGTACGGCTCCCAGTCCTCCACTGGTGGGGGGGGACGCCATAGTCTGAGTTATTCCTGGCTTTCCCGCTTTCGAATTCTGCACTTTCCTGTTGTGCTTATTCAGCCCTCTCTGCTGATATATATATTACACAGTAAAGATCTAAAGACCACGCACACAAACAGCACAAACACAATTTCTATCCAGTGGCACGACCTCACGTAGCTGTGCACTCCACTAGTGAGTTCCACTGTCTCAATTGCCTAATCCCATCCTCGTTGCCAATTAGGTTGCGAATGGGCCTGGGATTCGGCAATAATCACACAGAACAAAGTGGCTACGGCTATTCAGGTGAAAGCACGTTAGAGAAGCAAAGTATGCCTAATTACTCGTGAGGTAATACTTGTCGGCAGGACACTGAGACTGAACATTCTCTCGAGTTGGCAGATTAGAGGGTTGCTGACAGGCTCCTAACTCGGCGGGCGTCCCCGCGGAGACAACGTGGGTCTCAGTGTTAGGAGTCTCGCCCCACCCTTTTCTCTCTGCACCGTCTGTTTATGCCCGGTGCATCCTGCCACGTAGGGCCAGTACGTGCCAGCAGGCAGACCGGGGGGCGGACAAACTCCGCCTTCAGTCACATAACCTTCTCTCCTGAGTGTGCAGGTGCGCACCCCAGTAAATTGTCCCAGCTGTCAGTCTGAGAGTCCTGCCTTTCTCATCTCCCTCCCTCTCGGGTGTTTGACCTTCAAATTAATTTAGAGGATGTTTGCAGTTAAGTTGGCTACAAGCCTGGTCGAGCAGTCGCCTTCAACTGCTTTCGGAGGAGGTCAGCTCTGAGCCTGGCTGAGCAGCCGCCTCCGTGCTCCTTATCACTCAGCCTGGGCAGGCAAACATCATCTTGCTCAAGATCTTGGCTTCTATTTCGTACAATAATTTTATGACTCTACAGATCATACAAATTTCCACCTTTCAACCATACCTCGTGTCAGCATCAATATACAAAGGATACAACACATAATAGAGATGAACATGGCAAATAGAAATAACAGCCCTAATAACGGGTTCTATCCTCATTTAAAGCATTACAGTTCTTCAACCCCCACTTTAAAAGACAGATCAAATCCCCCTGCACCTCCCTCCTGGCTGTTGTCAAGCCCTCAGCAACATAAGTCTCCTTGATCTCATTCGCCTTTTCTTCCCCGCCCCCCCTTCTCCTTTTCTCAAGGCAATCTAACAAGTCCTGGACCCAGCCAGGCCGTTCTTCAGGCGTGACGGGGCGGTCTGGGAGTGGGGGCACAGACAGTGCAGGCGCCACAGGCACAGATGAGGACACGGGCGGGGGGGTTAGCAATGGATCTCCAGACACCAGCGGTTTTCAGTGGCGTGGCGGTCCCGGTCCTGAAGTGCTTGCAAAGGCCTTTACAGGTACACTGCTCGCAGCTTCGGGAGGCTCACGATCCGGCGGTGGCCCTGTGATGTCCTTTGGGCGATGGTGGGGCTCAGAACCCCCTCGCTTCAGCTTGGGGCTTTGCAAGCGTCCCTTGTCTGTAGCCCATTTATACAGCTCATACAGCTTCTTCGTGCTCACTGCTGCCTCCCTCTTTGCTAATAAGTCCAGCAGCAGTTGTACAGCAGCTTCTCGCTCCATGCATACGTACACCGGGGTTTCTGCTTCTAGTCCTCCCCTGACGCTGTCTTTCCGTCCCGGGCCCCAGCTTCTTGCCCCCCAACGCCGTCTTTTCCGTGTGCGCAATCACGGCCGGCTTACCCGATCCGGTCCCCGTCTTGGTCGGATCACTCGGCTGCACCCGTACGTCATCCTCCGGAATCCCGCACCATTGTGCCAAGTCCCTGTACTGGTCCCTGTTCGGAATGGGGTCCCTGTTCGGGCGCCACTTGTTGCAGCTTGGAGCGGGTCAGGAATGCCAGACAGCAACTTCATAGAAGCTGGAACTGACTTTGTTTATTTTGCGTTACATATCACAGTATATAGCAATTCGCATAGCAACATCTCAGTAGAGCATCAGTAATTGGTTACAAGCATTAACGTGCTAACATATCATAGGTTGCTAAGCCGTATCCAAGCGCCTAACCACAAGATTTAAAAACAGTATCTCAGCCCTAGGAACTTCCTCAAGTACAGGAGACACTTCCTTAAAAGTTGTTTACCGAAATTCAGTGATTCTGCACGTCAGCCTTTTCAGTCCAGGTTAAGGACGGTCAAAGGCACCCCCCTGTACAATGTCCCCCTACATTCGGCAGCTCATGGCCTCATAGATCATCTTGGTGATCCAATTGGAGGCTCAGTCCATGGGAAAATCACCAGCATCTCATCAGAAAAGCAAGCTGATCTCATTCACCCTACTATCATGTGGCTCTAGCATTAATATCAGTAAAGGCTGGGAGCATGCAGTCAGGGACAAGATTATGGTCACTTGCTTTTTGACCAAATGACATTATTTTTATGTTAGCTAAAAGTCATGTGTGAAAAAGATATCCTAAATCGCATACACAATAATCTGTAATGCTCCTTTATGGAGGCAGAGGGTGAAGACTCCTGTGAGCAAGTCCTCCTGTATTGCACGCGTGTCCACAGTACTCACAGTCCTTTGATTACTAACCATACAATAGAAAAATCCATCTTCCTTGTCATTTGTGCGTAAGCCAAGTCATTCTATGTCAGGGATTACAGCCGGTCTGGGGAATTCATGGCTCCCTTAGCAGAGAACACTAACCTTGAAAAGATTAGAGTCTATCTATGAGACGGAGTTCACACGGAGACAGCAGAAAGTTAACAACAAGCTTAAGGATGTTTTGGCCACGGAGCAGAAACTGGCCAAGCTAAGAATCGTCCAATCATAACTCTGTCACTAGCTACTGTCCTTTGTAGCCCTCACCAATAAGCAGCAGCCATGACGAGGAGAGTTCGGTATAAATAATGTACTTGGAGAACAATAAAGCGTAGTTTGCGTTGCATCTACCCCAGTTGTTTGTGTTTTTGGCCGCCACGACTGCGACAATTCTAGAAGAGGCATTTGCATACTGTGCAGCTACTGTTTCAAAAGCTACTTGAATTCTCTTCAGCTGCAAAAAGCAATCCCTGTTTGTTGGTCTCTTACACCCCCTTTTACAGGGAGGTCACTCGAGCAGAGCAGCTACAGCTTCCAATTTCACTGCAAGCCTAATAATCAACAACCAACTCATAAATCATTTCCTGTGTCCAGACCCTGTTTAACTACACATCCAGTGCCACACTGTCCCCCATGCAGAAGCCCGCATCCCGAGAAAGCAGCTGTTTTGTATTTTGTCAGGGGAGCAACCTACGCATATGCTTGAAGCAGGTAGAACAAGGAACAGTCTTGCAAGGTTAGGCAAACAAAAATATGACACAACTACGTCTTTTAATAGCTGCATTCACACGCTTCTCCAGAGCTAATACATTTTACAACCCTGGCCCAAAAGCAAAATTCCATTACAGATCACCCTATGCCCTGATTACACATTTGAAATTAGCAATATGAATTATCAAATACTCTGACTTGAATATATTTCAGACTGAATACACAGACACTTTTTTCTACTTGATGCAGAGCAATAGGGTAGGTATATATCTAAATAAAAAGCGAATAGGAGAGGATTGATTTAGATGCATAGATTTTCCCATTCACTGATAATGACTTTCTTACCTGCCATGACCCAGGATTCTGGGTATAGTTTCACAAAGCTTAATCTCACAGGCACAGAAATCCTTGATGAAATCCTCCTTCCACTTAACATCATTCAGATGAACTTCCAGTTTTGCACACCTTTCCTGGTAACTTGTATTTTTGTAGTTGCACATGTCATATGTAAAAGTATGTGCCTCCCTTTGGGAATCAAAGGGACATTTAAAAATTGGTATCTCAATATAGACCATCTTTCTTATAAACAGAGACAATAAGAAGTATGACACACTCATGAAGCTCACATACCTTTGCTTAACAGTTTTTGAGCCTGAAACAATAAAGATTTTTTTTTGTTAGCCTTCAAGAACAAAAATACTTGCTTCAAATAGTAGTGACAAAAGACAGGCAAAGGACTGAATATTCCATAACATAGTTTCACAAATTAAGCTTCTCTCAATTATATCCACAGAGATAATCCTCAACTACCACAGACTATGATGCAAATCTGGCACCTAGGATTGAATGCAACAATCTAGTTGCTACTGAGACAATTGTGACTCGCTGTGCCACAAAACAGACTGTGAAATTGCCCCATCCATCAAGTTCACCTCTTTGCTGGCTAAGGTTCATCAGCTGATGTAAAGAGAAACAATCTCAATAGAAACTCATCAAGTAACATCCTTTGAGCAAGCTTCCATTATTCAAATCCACAGAAGTATAATTAAGTAACATTAAAACATACTTTTTCTTATTGTAATTTGGTTATATATTTCTAGGACTCATTTTTATAAAACGCTCCTTAGTTATTAGAGGTACAATGCAACAGAAAAGTATAATTTAAAAACACATATAAATCAGTCATCAGTGATAACTACACATCTAATATCTTTTTGAGTCTTGTTTGGTCCAGTTCAGTCCATCTCTTTCCATTCAATGTTACCAACTGCTTCCCCCCCCACCTCTGTTTTTCAAATGAGGATCCAGAACTAAATCAAGCAGTAAATAATCCAGTGCTGTCTTCATCATCAGGTGTAGTAACATCTGGTCAAAAAAATGGTCAGAAATTTACTGGAGAGAAGAAGAAGAAAAAAAAAAATTTCTTCCAACTTTCTTTCCAGAGATCAAAATATTACATAATCAAAATTTCTTGCTTGCTCGTACCCAACAAAACTTCTCTCAGGGTACTTTCTCCAATAATTCATGCATACATGAGTATGATTTCATTATGACCCCACTTATGTGCCACAGTTCAAGAAAATTTGCACAATCTGAAAACTTAAAAGCTTTTGAATCTTTTAATGATGATAAAAACATATCTTTCCTAACAGCTGTGAAAAGCTGTTTTTGATAGACACTTCTGTATTTCTAATGGCAGCTAACAATATTTTCCTACTACCGTGGTTTTCCAGTTCCTCTCTGTAAATATGAGTTTTGGTCATACTAAGTATAAAGAACAACAACACACGTCATGACCTAAACATTGTTTCTTTAACGTTCACAAATAAAAGAGGTTACAAATCATCTTCTAAAGCAAGATAAATTGCTAGAACAATGCAGAACTGGAATATACATATGCTTAAATTCTTCAAATATTCAAAGATTTCAAGATACCCCAGTTTCATTGTTATATATATCAGTTGTTAAGTGTTGGTAGAATACCACAGGACAAAAGTATTTCCAAAGTGTGTATTTGCAATTACTCTATTCTCATTTACACACACATATCTCTGAAGGACAGAGTTGTGTGGTTTGAAAGGAAAGTAGCAGTGAAATCCACTGTGGTTAAAATATGTGTGTGCGTGTGTGTGTGTGTGTGTAAAATGTTCAATAAAAACAGATTCTAATGCATATGCTGGAGATTCAAATTCACAACACACACACACACAAAAAAAAAATCACAGCCCTATTTACTGTTGGTACAATTCCAAAGCCACTGCACAAAAACAAAGAATTTATATATATAAATATACTCTATGTAAAAGCACATTAATTGTGTTTATGTAGATACTTGCAAGAGCCAACACACAGAGGTATATTTAAATCCCAAATGATAAGAACACGTAATTGTGGCACTGCTGCATTCTTGGCTCTGAAGGACGAAGCCGTAAGCGCCTTCCTCTTCTCCAAGCACAGCTATTTAAACATTCCCGTGCACTTCCTTTTCCTGTTGTGCTTCCACGCCATTAAGAACACAGTTGTTTTTAAATAGGCAACACTTTATAATTTTCTTCATTAGCAACTGCAGCTTTAAAAACTGCAAGTGCTAGGCAGTAAACTACCTCAAATTCCATGCAACACCTTCACCAGAAATTGTTTTATCATACAGTAACTATTCCCTAAAGTAGCTCAACAGAGTAAAAAGGGGGTATTTTGCTTCAATATAAATTACCTAAGAGTCATCTGGCAGAAATGAGTTTTCTTAAATGGAGAAAGCTTTCAGAAAAATTGTAGATGCAATTTTCTCTGTGTGAAGCTCTGAGAATCTGAATTTTAAGATTTCCCAGGCCTGAAAAGCACAGAGAGAGGTAGCAAACCCCCAACGAGGACATTTTCTTCATTTTCATTCAAGTATTTGGATGGTATTTGATCTAAACAGGCTCTAAGAAATGAATTCAAGTCATTTTTCTCTCAAATACCCAGACATCCATCATTTTCTCAGACTAGAGAACTAATTTTTCTGCAAGGTGTGGGATCACAGCACAGTAGCTCTCTAAATTACAACATACAGCTTGGGGTTTTAGTGACTTCAGGGATTCAGCTTAAAGAAGGGATGGATACTGCGGCTCTTGAGGCTGCTCCAGCCAGGGGCAAGGGAGAGCCCCAGAAGAGGTTAGTGCACCTGCAGTGCACTAAGGAGGCACCATCCAATCCTGATCCTGTCTCAGCATAAACCTGTCCTTCCTAGCTCTGTGGCTTATCAGATATTTACCTCAAGGTCACGCCACCCTCTTCTCTTGCAAATCAGATCCCAACAAGAAGAATGCAGGACACAAAACAGAAAGAAAAGGTTTGAAAGCCATTTTAAGTGTCTTCCACTCCCTCACAGAGGATGGACTATATCATGTTTCATGGCAAAAAAACAGACTGGGTAGGTAAGGTAAAGGTTAAAAAAAAAAAAAAAAAAAAAAACACCCACCACACCCACACTTTTTCCTCAGAAAAGTGGATACCACCTTTTTTTTTTTTTTCTCTCTCCTCCTCTCCTTTTTCTCTCATTTGCAGTATTTCTATTTTTCTGTTACCACAGATATCCTGAATGACCAGTTTTTCAAGATAGAAAAAGACCCACTGGACTAGCTATTAAAAAAAAAAAAAATCAGAGCCCAGAATTTAAACAAAAAAGGCTGTAATCTTGTTTTGTTTAAACAAAAACAAGGTCAGCAACAAGCAGGCAAGAAATATGTAGAACCAAAAGGGAACTTTTAAATGCACAGACATTTTTCAGTCACCAAATGAACAACATGACAAGTGTTGTACTTTCGTCTAACGCAGAGAGTACCATATCCTCTATTCTCGGTTATGGTTAATTGCCATGAGAACTTTGATATCGTTAACACAGCTGTTCTTCAGATAGAAAACTCTGTCTCAATACAGACTATGCAGGAGTAAATGACAATATATATCCAGCTAAAACATTAACAGTTTTCTTCAAGGAATGAAATTGTTTCTGGAAGCAAACACAATTTTGCCCTCTAGATTTTACTTTTTTGCTGTGTGTAATCTGACACCTCTTAAATATGGCATAAAAAGATTAATACTAAAAAATTATGTGCACATATAGATAGGTGGCTTTTCACTGTCTCCTTTAAAACACATCTGCAAATTGAATCAACTTTCTTTCAAGGGCATTAATGGGATGCAGGCACTAAAATATAAGCATCATGTGCCTTGAAAAAGGTAAGATTATAATGCAAGTAGGAGTAATTTTTGTTAGGGAGTTATTTTAAAATATTTAGGTTAACAAAACACAAAACATTGGGTAATATCATGACATATTAAACATGTGCATTACATTTACCAGATGGGTTAAGACAGAAAGTTTTTTAAGGAGTTATATTCTATTGCTATGCTCATGCAATAGCAAATACAGGGTTTGATATTTACAGCTCCTTTTGTCATGAAGGACAGGAGGAAAACAGATTTTTCCTATCATGGAAGCTGTTCATCACCTCAGGTTCATGAAATAGGATGGCACTATGTATACTATGTATAAAATTGGATGACACTATGTACACCATATGGATACGACTTAATCCCACTACGGAATACTGTGTTGAAAATGTTGCAGTTTGAAAGCCGTAGTGGTAGTGGTGGTGGTGGGGGGAAGGAGATATCAAAAAAAGGTATCGGATTCACAAACAGTCTGTGGACTGTAGGTCCGATCGCCTTCCTAGGAGCGAATCGAGTTCCCAAATAGTGTGATCCACTATAAGCTCGACCCTGGCAGTATCGGATTCACAAACAGTCCGTGGACCGTAGGTCCGATCGCCTTCCTAGGAGCGAATCGAGTTCCCAAATAGTGTGATCCACTATAAGCTCGACCCTGGCAGTATCTGATTCACGAACAGTCCGTGGACCGTAGGTCCGATCGCCTTCCTAGGAGCGAATCGAGTTCCCAAATAGTGTGATCCACTATAAGCTCGACCCTGGCAGTATCGGATTCACGAACAGTCCGTGGACCGTAGGTCCGATCGCCTTCCTAGGAGCGAATCGAGTTCCCAAATAGTGTGATCCACTATAAGCTCGACCCTGGCAGTATCGGATTCACGAACAGTCCGTGGACCGTAGGTCCGATCGCCTCCCCCCAAACAAGTAGTCGAGTTCACAAACAGTATGATTTATTCAAATGCAACATTTACAAAGCAGGTTTCGGATGTCAGTACAGGAAATTCTCTACTAGAGCGTGGGGTTTTTTAGCTAGCTCTGATGTACAAATGTGCAATCATCACTCACCCCAGAAGATGGGAGAGGGCTCTCAGTCTCGAGTCTCCTCAGGCGGCATCCTGACGCAAGGGGAGGAAAGGGGGGATCAGCGCATCAACTGATCCAGAATTTATGATGGATTCTTCCCTCTCACTTCTTAGTCTCTTCAGGCAGCGTCCCAGCGCGAGGGGAGGGAAGGGGGCTCAGCCTGTCGACTGACCCAGAAGTTACGATGGTTTCTTCCCCTCCCACTTCTTAGTCTCCTCAGGCAGCGTCCCGACCTGAGGGGAGGGAAGGGGGCTCAGCCTGTTGACTGACCCAAGAGTTACGATGGTTTCTTCCCTCACGGACTTTTCATCCTTGGTTCACCTTTTATACTTTTCTTTACATTCAGGTGGAGCTTGAGTGACTAGAGTCATACTTAATATTGTTATTGATTGGTGAAAAAGTTTCTCGCTTTCATTTAAAGGTACAGTCAACCGAAAATCTAGAGCGCATGCTCAGTGAGGGGTGGTCGTACCTTGGAGGCGGGTAACTTTTGGGATGGAGGTATGGTTTTCACATTATAATGAGCAAAGTTCAAGCAAAGTTCATCATTTGCCACCTTTGCTGGCTCAGCACCGGACTTGTTATCGTATATCTCTCATTAGACAGCCTCTCAGGTCTCAGAGTTTATTTTAATATTAATATTTTTAACTTATAACACTTTTGAAAACTAAATGTTATAGATTATCTTTAAAATTATAGTATTTCTGTAAACTCTAATGAGTTTGTACATTGCTGTATGTCACCCTCTGATTGTTTGCAGTGTGTTTTGCTTATGCTGCTTATTTTTACTTTTTGTTGGTGGGTTTTATTTTACATCATGTTTCTTCCTATTTTCATAGGCTGTCCTAGATATTACATATTTTGAGGAAAACCAGCTTGTAGATGAAGATTTTCCAGAAGACTATTCCTTACAAAAACTTAAAGAACTTATTTGTATTCTTTCAGAACCAGAAGACCTAATGAAAGAATGCAACATAAATGAAGTAATAACATTACTCAGAAACCTAATTATTTCATTGTTGCAAAAAGTGGTATTTGCATTTTTGATGAGCAAAATTTGACATCATCTGAAAAAAAGTCCGAGAAGAGTTTGGCCTTTGATTTGATTATTGTGGCAGTGTCAGTGCTCTAAGGGTGGAAATTTGCTCTTTGGTGCGCTACTTTAGCAGGAGGCATTTAGTGACTTCTTGAAAAAAAATTTGCTTTGATAACAGAAAATATTTTTAAGTTAATAAATCACATGTTTAAGAAAACAATTAAGTGCTTGAGTTCTGAATTACCT
The DNA here is from genome assembly GCF_059628265.1 of Tinamus guttatus. NCBI lineage: Eukaryota > Metazoa > Chordata > Aves > Tinamiformes > Tinamidae > Tinamus > Tinamus guttatus. The sequence goes on along the minus strand of NW_028289531.1, from coordinate 142,234 downwards.
TTTTGCAGGTATATTTAGTGACACCCACTTACTGGCGATGATGTACAGCGGAGAAATGTGCTACTGGGGACTGAAGCACTGCAGAGAGGGCAGGCCGGGAAGCCTCTAGATGGCAGATGTGGCGGGTAGCAGACAACAGAGCGCAGCGCTGGACTTCCGAGGAGTGGGCACCAAGGCGCTGGAGACCTACGTGGCAGCCTGCGAAGGGCCCCTGAAAGGACAAGGCTGGAAGAGCGCCAGCGCGCGGCAGATGCTGGCCTTCCTGAGCAGGGGCCCCCGCTGAAGCCGCTGCTTGCGGGCAGCCGCGCCGGCACCGAGTGCTGCGCTCTCAGCTCCGGCTGTCGGAGCGCGCCCACGGGCCGCGCCGCTGCTGCTGGAGCGCAGGAGAGCGGCGCGGGGAGGAGAACTGAGCGCCGCACGGCTCCGGCGCTGCCGCCATCCCGCCCCTCCCGCCTCGGAGCTGGGCCGGGCGCTGCGGTGCCGCCCTCGGCGGGCCCAGGCGGGCGCCATGGCGGAGGCCACGTGGCTGGAGGCTGCGGTGCGCGGCAGCCTGCGCGGCCTGCGGGAGCACCGGGCGCCCGCGCGCGCGGTGCCGGGGAGGCAGAGGAGGCGAGCGCGCTGCCAGTGAGCGGGGCGGGCGGGCTGCGGGCGCTGAGCGACGCTCTGTGTGTTGCAGGTGGATGTGCAGCTGCGCATCCTGTTCTACCTGTGCCGCTTGGGCAGCACCGGCTGCTACTAGCAGGCAGCCGTGCGCGACCCGCTGCTCTGGCGGCGCCTGCTGTGCCACGACCTGCCCGCGTGGGCCTCGGTGGACTGGAGGTCGCTGCCTGAGGCGCAGCTCCTGGTGCCGCGGCCAGCGCCGCGCACTGCGACTATATGGCGGTGTGAGTAGCGCCCGCTGCGCTCGGGCTGGGTGTGGGGGAGCAAGCGAAACCGGGTAGACTGTTGTGTGCGTGTAACGTGACTCAGTGCTCTGATTTAATGTGCAGCATTCAACTTCCGCATGGGGTAAGAATTTCCTAAGGGAATTCATGAACCTCTTGTTTCGTAATAAATGCCCTAACCTTGACAGTCTCTCTGTCTCTTCCCCATTTTACAGGCAGGTAAGAGGCACCCTGGAATTTGAAGTGCAAAATGTCCTTTAATTGTGAACATTGGGTTTAAATCTCCTCAGGGCTGAATACTTCTGTGCACATCACGTACTTGAAGCCAGCTGTCCCTGATTTCCATGGTCTGTGAGCACCTTATGGTTTTGCTGATGCCAACTGCAGTGCCTTGGGCTGGAGGCAGGGTGCACACAGTTGATGTTTTCTGGGAGTGATTTTCTCACACCACAGGACCAGATGCAAAGGCAGAAGCTGCTTTTCCAGAGTGCCTGTCAGTCCTTTCACTGTCCTCTCTTGTGATGGCCAAAGTCTCTTCGTGCCTTCCAGCTCCTGCATCAAATTAACACAAATTAAAGGAACCATTTATGTGTGGAAAAGATAAGGCCTTTTTCAGAGGGAGTTGCTCTTTTAGAAATAATCAGCATAAAGGGGGGTCTAATTACAGTTGGACACACTCAGAATTCTCATATTTTTATATTATATTAGATTTTTCAGCTTCTGCGTTATTTTACAAATATTGTGTGAGGGGAAATTTTTATGTGTATGAGAATTATATATATATTTATACACTAGGAGATCCATCGTATGGAACTGTAATAAGGTCCTAAACATCAGCATTTGAAACTTGGCAGGGCTATAGTGGTTTTAGCTGCTTGGTGCTGGTGATCTAAACCATCAATTTTTTTTAACTGATATTTTAGACCTGTGCTTAAGATGCTCTGATAATACAGCATGAGAATTTGGGGACCTAAATTAATTGGTGTTCTTTGATTAGTACCTCTTTTGTATTTTGTGTTTAATTTCTAGTTGCATCTATTTTACACAGTTACAAAAAAAGCTGCCTTCAGAATAGAAGTCTGAAATCAAGCCATCCCTGGTATGGGGCTGTGGCATCTTTCTTGCAATCACTGGTCACTCGGGCAGAACCTTGCTTTGCTATGTTTGGGCCAGGGTTGGAAGAGTTGGATGACTCTTTAGTGCAGAAGATAATGACTTGCCTCAAAATTCTACTAGTGGCTGACCTGCCTCAAAGATGAATTCATGGTAATGCTTTTGGTGGTGATAGTTTGAATTTTATGAAAAGATAAGCCTTAAAAAAAAAAAAAAGTTGGTGGAAAAATAGGAGCATTTTTTTTTTATGCTTGCGTTAAAGGTCAATAATGTAATTGTAAAAAAATATTTCCGCTTTGTATATATATGTATCAAAGGACAAACACAATAACCAGGCAGGATAAAAATTTAGCACTGGTGAACTTAATGGTTAAATTTGTCCTAAATTCTATGCCTTGTATGCTGCTGTGATGGATAAGTATGAACACAACTTCCTTTAAATAGTGTCTGTAAGTGCCACTATTATTTAGCGGTGAAAGCTATGCTTGTCTTACACTCATTCAACACCAGAATATTTAATCAGATAAAGAATCAGTGTAAGTTTTTCTCATTAAAAAAGGGGATGTAGGATCAGGTGAAAGATTCTTTTCGATATTTAGAAGGAATTAAAAAAAAATTCTGACATCTGTAATTTTGCTTCGGTTCAAAACAGATACAAATCTTTTGATCATTTTAAACTAAGAATAGCTAACATTTAAGCACAGCAGAATTGGGATAATTAAATTACATTTACAGGAAGTGGAAAGGTATGCATTTTTTGCTGTTATTTTCTTTCATGTCTTTTTCAATGCAGCTTGTCCTAACTAGACTAGAGCTTTCCTGTGTCAGTTTAGGGTAGCAGATGCTCCTCCGTGACTTAAATTCCTAGGTTCTAATACAAGTATCAAAAACCCAAAAAACATAGAAATGCCTCCTGATTTTATTTTGGTTTTACTTCTTAACAAATCCTAAATTTCCTATTAATAAGTGTGCTTCCCCCCAGCAGCAACACCCAGATTTAGGGTGCATCTATTTAACAGCCTTGATAGAATTTTCAGCCTCTCACTAAGTTGTGTTCAGCAACCAGATATCTGTAATCTCATACATTCATTTTCTCTTTGTAGGGATTGGATCAGGAGTCAGTTTTCAGTTCAATATCAAAAATTCAACATTCTAACATTGTATTCAATCACCAGGTAAGGGTATTTTTCCTAAAAAAAAAAAAAAAAAAAAAAAGGACAAAATAACTGAGAAATTGTACTTTTTTTTTTTTTTCTCTTGGTTTCATGATGTAAGCTTTATGCCTTTATTGCATACGTAGATATCTGTTATACACATATTGAACCTCCGGTTTATTCCCTGTTTCTTTCTCCACCCACTCAATTTCCATGTAAGAAGTAAGCCTTCTCACCCACACTAATGCATAAGAAATGTTATAAGACAAATACATAAACAGATAATTCTGTCCCTCTGCGTATTCTGACTGTTTCCCTTTTGAAACATTTTATCGGTTCATCCTGGAGTGTATTTTAATGTGCATCTTGCAGCCTGCTAACCATCTGTATGTACGCACTCAAAAAATGGGGACAGCAAAACTATTTTCCTGGTTAGGCCATTTTCACGACCCTTTGATGTGCTGATCTCTGCGTAGACCCTGTTTTTTCATTTCTAGCTAAATTAACCTGGCTACTATTATTAAATGGCTGGAGTATTTTAATATCTTCCAGTGTGTAAAGGAGAAGAGCAAGGGCGGAGCAAGCTGTTGTTGTCAATAAGATGTTCTACCAAGACAGCACTACAGTGGGGAATCAGCAAGCTGTGCACTACAGTGTAATAGCTCAAGTGAAAAAGGCGTGCCGAGTAGTTGATGGATTCATCTATGTCTGATACCCCAGAGGGCTGCGCTGCCATCCCAAGGGACCTGGACAGACTGGACAACTGGGCGGTGAAAAACCTCATGAAATTCAACAAGGCCAAGTGCAAGGTCCTGCACCTGGGGAGGAATAACCCCAGACACCAGTACAGGCTGGGGACTGACCTTCTGGAGAGCAGCTCTGCAGAGAAGGACCTGGGTGTCATGGTGGACGACAAGTTGACCATGAGGCAGCAGTGTGCCCTCGTGGCCAAGGAGTTCAGTGGGAACCTGGGGTGCGTTAAGAAGAGTGTCTCCAGCAGGTCAAGGGAGGTGATCCTGCCCCTCTACTCAGCCCTGGTAAGGCCACATCTGGAGTACTGTGTCCAGTTCTGGGCTCCACAGTGCAAGAGGGATGTGGAGCTGCTGGAGAGAGTCCAGCGCAGGGCCACAAGGATGATCAGGGGCCTGGAACATCTGTCCTGTGAGGAGAGGCTGAGGGAGCTGGGCCTGTTCAGCCTTGAGAAGAGAAGGCTGAGAGGGGACCTGATCAGTGTCTAGAAATACCTCAAGGGAGGCAGTGAGGAAGGTGGATGGTGCTGGCTTCTTTTCAGTGGTGGCCACTGATAGAACTAGAGGAAATGGCCGGAAACTGAAGCACCAAAAGTTCCACAGGAACTTAAGGAAAAATTTCTTAACAGTGAGGGTGCCAGAGCACTGGAACAGGCTGCCCAGAGAGGTTGTGGAGTCTCCTTCTCTGGAGATCTTCAAAACCCGCTTGGACGCAGTCCTGTGCCACGTGCTCTAGGTGACCCTGTGTGTGCAGGGGGGTTGGACTAGATGACCTCTAGAGGTCCCTTCCAACCTTAATGATTCTATGATTCTATGTTGCTAATGCAGAAGCTCATAAAAGTAAGAGGTTTCTCTTTATTGTATTTACTCATATTTTGTGAATGATTGAAATGTCATGAACAGATCTCTAAAGAATATGGAATACATCAAAATCCATATTCTACTTCTTTCAGTGTTTGCTTCCTTGGTGCTATTTCTTCAGGGAGAGGTCACCTCCCCTTCCTGCAAGGGGTTATGGCCCTTTCTGTCAGTGCCAGTACTGCATACCTGCTCCCAAGTCAGATCTGGGAAATGATCTGTACTAAAAGAACAAAACAAAACCTGGGAGGCAGTAGGGGAGTACAGAGAGTAGGGTGAGTGGGAGAAGAAGCCTGAAATACAGCAGTGCTGATGTAATAACCTGGAAACAGAGCCTTTACCAGGAGCACTGCAGTGCAAGATGTAACCACCACAAATTAGGATTGTCCTATTATAATAGCCTAAGTAACACAAGTAACAAAGAATGGGGAGGATATGCTGGCAAGAAAAATTAAGTTGATAGGGAAGGGCTACTGTCTGTGTGGGTGTCAGACTTTCTCAGTGATTATTTTGATCACTGTGGGGTACCTGTAAAATGCTCTGATGTTAAGGTTGTCTGCAAATCTACAGAGGTCTTTAAATAACAGATAAGAAGGATGTGAGTGCAGCTGATCCAGCCCTGAAACATCAGAATTAGATAATTTGTCCACACCACTTGAAGCCCTGTGTTTCCTCACTTCTGTGAACTTTTAGTTTAGTATTTGAAAAGTCATTTTTTTTAAAAAAAATGCTTGGGATTTGCATATATTTAATACTTATGTATTACAACTTATTTCCTAGAGCATGACCATGAAGAACTGGCCCATATTTTGGCAATGACCGATCCTGTTCTTGGGCCTCGAAACAGACCTCTGCTGGTTTTGTCTTTCATCTCTCATGTTGGTGTGGAAAGAATTCCTTATGTTTACATGGCACATCATTTGCAACTGAATCTCTTACATCAACCCTGGATGGTGCTTACTTTTAAATCTTTGTTTTCCTCAGTTTCTCCATGCTTAAATGCAATTTAGGCTTATTGTAGTTCTTGAAATGCACATATCGAAGTAAATGTGTAGCTTCCAACACTGTTATTTGAACACTCCACTTAAGCAGTAGATATAATTTATTCTGAATGGAATTCTCCTCCTCCTCCTCTGGACTGCGAGGTCCAGCCAACTCGGGCGAATCGCCAGAGCCCCGGCGCGGCAAAGTTCCTTCAGCCCCTTCTGGCCACCCTTTCCGGACTGCGCAGCCGGGCTGAGGAGAGGGGCGGCGGCATCAGCGAGGTGGGCGGCTCCCCCGTCTCTCCCTCCCTCCAGCTCCCAGGCAGGACAAGCAAGCCAGCACCAGTGGGAAGCGCGCGCACCATCATGTCAAAAAAAAGACAAATTGACTCCGAGTGCAGGGTATTCCAAGAAAAGTGGACTTCTGATTATTTTTTCACGGAATACAAAGAAAGAGCTGTTTGTCCGATATGCCAGAATTCAGTGTCTGTGTTCCAGGAATACAATTTGCGTCGACACTACGAAACTCAACATAAAGATAAATATGATTCTTTGGTCGGACAAGTGAGAAAAGATAAAATAGTAAGACTGAAACATGGATTGACAACTCAGCAAAATACTTCTGTGAAGCAAAAGCAGCTCAATATATCATCACTTCGAGCAAGCTATCAAGTTGCCAAGCTCATAGGGCGCACTTGCAGAGCATTCATAGAGGGAGAATTTGTTAAAGAATGCCTTCTTTCTGTTGCCAAAGAGATGTGTCCAGAGAAGGCGGATTTATTTAGTACAGTGAGTTTTTCAGGACCTACAATTACACGAAGGATTGAAGAAATGGGGGAAAATTTGAATCTGCAGTTGCAAAACTCCCCAAAAAAACTTTGCTATTTCTCATTGGCACTCGACGAAAGCAATGATGTTCGTGATTCTGCACAACTTCTAATTTTCATTCGTGGGACAAATGATTCTTTTGAAGTCACAGAGGAGCTTGCTGCACTGAAAAGCATCAAAGGAACAACTGCAGGAGAGGATATCTATGAGAAAGTTTGCCAAACTATGAATGATTTGGAGCTGGACTGGGGTAAACTATTCAGTGTGACAACTGATGGTGCTCCTAGCACGGTGGGGTCCATGAAAGGAGTGGTTGCACGCATTAACAAAGAGATGGACAAACGCAACCATTCACATCCGATAGCCATACACTGCATCATCCACCAACAAGCACTGTGTTGTAAATCACTGAACTTGACTCTGTCATGAAAATTGTAGTTTCTTGTGTTAATTTCGTTAGAGCTCATGCACTAAAGCACAGACAGTTTCAGGAATTTGTCTGAGCTAAATGTTGCCTATGAAGATATTCTGTACCACACAGAAGTCCGTTGGCTGAGTCGAGGGAGAGTTTTGAAACGATTTTATGACTTACTTCCACAGGTTTATGATTTTATGCTTTCTAAAAACAAGGAAGTACCAGAGCTCAAAGCTGCAGAATGGAAGTGGCACCTTGCGTTTCTGACAGATGTAACAGAGCTACTCAACGATTTCAATGTCCAACTTCAAGGAAAGGGGAAGCTCATCTGTGATATGTATTCACATGTGAAAGCATTTCAAGTCCAATTAGACCTGCTCATTAACCAAGTAAAGGAGGAAAACTTCTGCCATCTCCCCACAACTCAAAACCTGTCCGCAGAAAAACCAGCACTTGCATTCCCAAACAAAACATGCATGGATGTACTAGAAATGTTGCAAAAGGAGTTTCAAATTAGATTTAAAGAGCTTCGTCTCCATGAACAGGACATAGAGCTTTTCCGGAACCCATTTTCTGTTGACATTGAAACTGTCGATCCGATTTACCAAATGGAATTGGCCGAACTACAGGCTTGTGACTCGCTGAAAGATGCATTCAAATCAAGCAGCCTTACTAATTTCTATGCATCTCTCCCCTCAGAGACATGTCATAATCTCAGGCACCATGCACTCAAAATTGCAACCATCTTTGGCAGCACCTTTGTCTGTGAGCAGACTTTTTCCCGAATGAAACATCTGAAATCTCCAATCAGATCCAGACTAACTGATGAACACTTGCATCACTTGCTACGACTAGCAGTGACAAATACGGAACCTAACATTGACCATCTCATTAGCCAAAAGCAGGCCCATAGTCCACATTGAAATATTATTTGTTTTTGTTGATTACAATTGTTCTTCAATTTAAATATTGCATTCTTTTTCCTGTTTTTTTGTGCACTACTATAAATAAAATATGTGCAGTGTCCATAGGAATTGGTTCATTTTTTTCCAAACTATAGTCCGGCCCCTGACAGTGTCTGAGGGACAGTGAACCGGCCCCCTGTTTAAAAAGTTTGAGGACCCCTGACTTAAGGCATTCCCTGGTCACTTTAAAAAGATGTCGTTCACATTTCGTATTGTCATTTTATTGTCCTTTAACATGTCCCTTCTTGTACTGCTGTTCATTCCATGCAAAATTAGATTTTTTTTTTTCAGGAAGCTTTTGATAAATTGTGGCACTTCTTAGCTTTCAGTCAGCAGTTCATATACAGGGACTTCACAGCTGTATGTTCTACAGGTGAGGTCCATGTTGTTTGGTCAGTTTGATACAGAATTGACTATATTAGCCCTGCAACAGTTTCAATGATTTTTCATAAGTTTCATTACTTTTGTCTAGTACCATACAACTTACTGCCATACAAAACTTTCTGTAGCTTTGTTTACTTTAGTATTTAACACCTCCTTTAATATTTAACACTATTTAACACTTCCACTAATACTTTAGTATTAGTGTCTTTGGCAGTAAATTAGGATTCCCCCATGCAATCAAGCGCCTAAACCTAAAATGAAACAAAATGATAAGGTATGTCTGCATGTCACGTTGTGAGGCCGTGCACAGAAGGCAATGTTAGCTCAGGCAGAGCACCCTGTTCCTGTTTTCATGCTGTTTCCAGCTCATTCAGAGCTAGCCGAAATATCTCCATGTTCTGCAGCAACCTTTATCAAAGCCTTATTTTCTTATAAAAGGTGCCATTGGTAATCAAAAGTGGTGTGTAGTGCTTCTGAAAACTCCCTAATTTATTGGAAAAAAAAAAAAGAAAAAAAAAAAGAGCTCTGAGAAACTATTAACACTGCAAGAGAAAATGGATGGGGAGGAGAAGAAATAGGATAGAAACAATGTTTGAGAACCTAGAACTAAATATAGAGCCCATTATTTCCATGTTATGTTCCCAAAGTACAAGCAAAAGAGCTTGGAAAATGACTTGTATTATTATTTGCATATATATATATATATATATAAACCACATCAATCATGGTCTAAAATGCTGTTGTGTTTGCAGGAGACACAATAGTCCAAGAATTGGAATGAGCTGGTGAAAAGATGAAGTAAGTCTGAGTAAGCCACATCTTGGAGAGGATCAGCTGGTGGTTGTACAAGAGGTAGAGGTACAAATGCTTGCTAACAAACTTCACAAATAGTCTGGATAGTCAAATAAGCACATGGGAGATTATGTGAACTTCTGCAATATAATAGATTTCCCCATTATAAGTAATTAATACTAATCATTAATAGGTAGTATCTCCATAACCACAGTGACAAGTTGGTATAAGTATTTTTAGAATAATTCCCCATTTATTAAATACTCATCATGAAGAAGTAGCTCTTCCATAACTAAACTGACAAGTAGGAGAAATATTTTCAGATTAATTTTCAGAAGTTTAATAGAACATAGAACTTGGATCTAAAAAAATGTATAACCATATATCTGTTCACTTTCAAGCACAAAATTTGGTGCTGGGAAATCTATACTTTTCCAAGTTCACAGATGTATTTTAAGGTTAGTTTTAACCTGCTGCTAAGCGGGCTGTACAAGCCCCTGTCATTTCTTTCTGCCATCCATTTTCAAATTGTATTTTAAATGCTAGCATAAATGTCTGTTATACAAGATTCTCGCTAACATCTAGAGATGAGGAAGAGCAGTATTCTTTAGGGAATATAGCATTTTACCTCCTTATCCCTAATAAATTGCATTGGAACCTCATATCACTAGGAACACCATGAAGTCTTTTTCTATTGTACACCACACTTTCTGTTTTCCTTAGTTTTCTATTATATCTGCTTCTGCAACACTGAACCGCAGATTATGGAAACATCAATGCTAAAGGAAAAGTTAAGTAAAACTTCAATATGTCAACGCTAAGCATGTGGTGTGATGCAGAAACTCTTAAAATGAACTAGGCATCCTTCCCAAGCCCTATGCAATTCTGGATGAAGTATAAAATAGCCATTATATCCAGTTTGACTTATCTTTTACAGATTTCTTACATTAGAAAATAGTATCTGCATGCAGCCCTCCCTCTGGCCCAACCAGTTAAATCTGTTCTTGGAAACCCAGGTTCAAGTCTGTGCTTTACCTGGTATATGTAGAAACCTGGGTCTCCTTCCCCACAAGTGCTCCTGGGGAAGTGGAGGGGAACAAAGTGAACCTCGGGGTGCAACTGTAAGATTGTAACGGAGCTTGTAAGCAGACATCTGATTACTGGGAACCTTTGCCCAGGTTTGACAAGGGTGTAGCTGACCACAGTCTGCTACTGCAGCAACTGTGTAACCAGACGGAGCTTGGTCAAGGAGACTGACCTGCACCTTGCTGCAAATGCGAGGCACAAGATGGGTTTGTACCACTTGCTTTTTGCTGCTCAGTGTGTCTTTGGATGGAGGCCAGCTCCACACTCTCCACAGCCTGTTTTCTGCTCTGTTGTGTCAGTCACTTGTTTGATCACTCTTCTGTAGTCCTGATGCTGCTGCTGCTACTGCCCCTTCTACCTCGATTCTGCTCCTGCCCTGACTCCTCACTCCTGGGCTCTGATCCTGCCTCCTACCTGCACGGGACTTGGTTGCTCCTTCTCTTCCTGTCACCTGGCTTGCTAAAATCTGGTTCACAATCCTATTGGATCCTGCTGGATCTAGCCCTGATGCCTGTCAAGATGCCTGTTTCTCAAAACATCCTTCTCTTGATCTTGGTCTGGCTAGCCTTCTTGTTCTCTGAAGCTCCCCTTGGTGTTTTTCTGATGAAAGAAACTGGTTCTTGTCTCCACCTGTGAGAACTCAGGAAGCCCTTCCGTTTGTATAAGGTGGCATTTCTCTCAGTCTTTCACAGCAGAAAGATGCTCTGTTTTAGAATCTTTGACTGACTCTACCTGGAGCACACAATCATTGATGAGATTGATATTTTAGCATGCAAATTGATTTCATTAGGCCTGCAGTTGTGAGAGGAGACCCGAAGTCCTCTCACATCCTGTTTGAGGGTGAAGCTACCTCAGAGCAGTGGTAATTCTGTGCTGAAAGCAAGATGAGGCACTGATGATGGTAACTTGGATTGTGCCTATGGCTCATAAAGGTTTGCTGCTGTTGAAAGTATCTCTATGCAGCTGTAAATCTCCTTATGTTTATTTTCATGGACATGAAGTACCACAGTAGCTTTCATATAAAGAAAGAGTGATCCTGACAAATGATTTTTTTAGTCTACTCTCAATTTATATTCTATCGACAACTGAAAAATAAGTCGATGAAGAAGTTTAAGTTTAAACAACATTCTATTGTAACACCATGTTTTTTTGTAACTTTAATTAGATGGAAAACTACTGATTATTAGATGCATCCTATTAGCACACAAGCTGGATTTGGATCCTCATCACAAGAAGTTCTCACATTGTGTGAACAAGGTGAACTTAAATGAACCGGTATTTGCAAAATATCATAAAGGTCAGAGTCTGCTCTAACTGGCAGTCCTTTTATCGACTATTTGATTATTCTTTTACTCTTTCGTTTGGCTAGGCGCCAAGTCAATGCCTTATCCCTCTGTCACAGCAGATGAAGCAGGAGGACATACTGTACTAATAAGTAGTAATGTCTGAGTTGCAGGCAAGTCATAATGTTTGAGGGAAAAAATAAAAGCTACAGACAGAAAATATCTTCTGTGCAGTTTCAAGTAGGAATCAATAGCTACTCACATTTTTTCACTTTTAAGAATCATCATTTATGTCTCTACTGTTGGCTAGAGAAAATAGAGGATAGCAAAGCTTAAGCGTCCACTGTTTCATAAAGTCACCTCTTGGTGTCAGAGTCACTTTTTCTCTGTGCTTTTTCTCCTCATCTCTTCATGCTCTTTGCTTTGTGGAATAAAGGGTAGCAGCAGTATCGGTGACAGTAAATTATTTACGGGAGCCCTGTTTTGTCTGAGCAGCAGTCAGACCCAGGGGTAGTGTGGCAACAGCTAAGGTGTCTGAATAAGCTGCTACATCTTGCCAAGCCCTCTCTACATTTTGAAAAGATTTTTAAGTAATTGGAACTGCTCAGAGTATTGTTTGTTAAGAAATTTATGCTTATCACAAGGGCAAAAGGTAACAGCATTTTGTCCCTGAATCCTGAATTAACGGAAAGCACATTTTATCAGATAACAGCCGTTCTGCAAGTTAGCAGCATATTCTGCCCTCTAAGATAGTGGTGTAATTGAGATCACTTGAATGTATTTGCAGACCCGATCCGAGCCTCTGCTGCTCTTGAAGTTTGCACAACTCGAATTTTGTGAGCTGCCTGCGCTGTGCTCAGCTTCCGGCGGTGACAGGCTCCTTGTTCTGACAGCTCCCCGGGTGATGCTGTGCTTACCCCATGGCGCTCAGCAGTGGCTTCTCCAAAAAAAATGCTGTTTTAAGATGCAGTCAAATAATAGAATTCTGGCTTCCAAAACACTTTTGTAGCTAAGAGAAAAGGATACTAGTTGGTTTAGGATAAGAAAATTAGTTATGCTTTTCTAATTCTGTAATTAAGACTAGACATATCAGCAGAGCCGTGGTCTTCATTTTGGTAAGTACTGTCCAAGCATATGCTGAGAGGGCTCTTGCTCCAAAGATCCTCAGTCAAAGTAGTGAAAGAGAGGAAATTTGATCCAAGAGCTGTTGAAATCAGTGTTTGAACCAAGAATAAAACTCATCACACTTTTGTGTACAGAAGAAGGCATTGGTTAAACTTCTCCATAAGACAGACTCTACCATAAGAAGTTCTTAGCTTTGTAACATTGCTAATAATTCTCAATATTTGTTTATTGGAAAGAATGATCCTTTTTTTTTGCATGAGATTTTTGAAGAACTGTGTGTTTTTCTTTTCAGGTGGATATAGAACTGCAATTTCTCAAAGTAAAATATGAAAAGGCTATTATGATAAGAATAATTGGACATTCTGTTATATGTGTAATAGGAGCTACAATTTAAATTTGTTTCATACCTTCATTAAAATACATTCCTAAGTTTGATCTGGACTTATAAAACAAAACATTTGGCATTTAGACTTTTATTGAAATCATGATGTTAGATCCAATATGAGTCTCTAAAATTATTATTAAAGGAATGTAACCTTTCAGCTGAATACTTTAAACAAGATCCTGAATATACCTGTAGAGACTTGTCCTTTTTAAAAATGCGATAATGAGATCATCCAACTTTGTAATGCGAAAGCCTGAAACGGAATTAGAGTTGATCAGTGGGCAATAGTGCATGGGGAAAAAAAACTAGGAAAGTCCAAAAGGAGATGAATTAGGCCCTAAAAAAATACCTCAATCAAATCTTTTCTTGACAATAGAACAGACTTTGAAAGAAATAGCATGAAGTAACACAAACCACACGCAGACAAACCATACAGCGCACCAACTCCTTGCCACAGGCAAAACTGAAGCTTGATGTACCACATACAGTCAAACACTGCTCTGTGAAAACGCATCTGCTTCCTTGTGATCAGTTCAGCCTGCAGAAACTCAAATTCACAGCTCTGTAAATCATGCTAGCCACTGAGCACGACATGCTTTTGCATCATTCCTGTTAAAGCTGGTTCACTGTGCAAAAAAAAAGGATCCAAAACAATTGGTAGGTGAAATGAAAAGGCAGAAGGGAATGGGATGAAAGAAAGGGTATAAAGATGACTTGCTCCCAAATGGTTAGATTTTTCCACTGGCAGAGACATAGCCAAGTATCCAGATCTGGGCTGGATCCTCATACTGAGACTGGCCTAGGACCAGCTTGTCTGCCGTGTCCAGCAGGGTTCAAGTGTCTAATAGCTAAGTGCTGCTTGAATTAGAGGTGCATTGAGTGTGCCTACAGATGGCAGTTTTAAAGTCAAAGTTGTACACCAAAAGATTTTAGCTGCTTTCATGATCGAGTGGAAGTCTGAAGACATTTTGTGTGCCCCAGATGTTCAGCTGTCTTTATCTTCAAGACAGATTTTCAATCTAAAAAGGAGAGCATTCATATTTAAATGCTTAATTAGATGCTATCAGATTGCAGAATTTATTTTGCAGTAGCATTACTCAGTAGCATTACTCTGGGAACTCAAAATGATCAACATTTTTATTTCTATTTTCATTATTTGCAATATCTGCTACAAATGCTATGATGCTATATTCTCCTCAGCACAGAGCACTAATACACTTTCATGTGGCACTTCGACATTCCAGAACATTTAAATACACTTAACCTTCTTCAAAATGTTGTAAGTATCATATTAATCACAGTATGTTTTGCTGACTATACCAAAAACTTAAGGGTGGAATAAGAGTGAATTTTTTTTTTTGTGGCTTTTTAACCACAACAATGAGCAATTTCACAGTATGTTGCCAAAAGCACTATGGTATTTTAAGAGATTGTGACTCAGCTATTTCATTGCTACTCTAGTTTAAGATGTCAAAAGTGCTGATTATCACTCTGTGGCTCCATGGCAAAACTTTTCACCGTCCATAAACATGGGCACATTTCAATTCTGTCCTCAATGATGAGTTCTTTTGCAACTTTCACTTTATGGAGTTGCCTGAATGGGATTTGAGATGCTTTAGTAATCAGACCCATTTTTAAATAACAAAATCTTGAAAATAAGAGTTTCAGAGTATTTGAATGTCTTTCTGACAGACCTCATTCTCTCTGTGAACTACTTCTCTAGCATGGTATCAACAAAGGCACTGAAGAGCAGTAGGATGCTTGATAGGAAAGCAATAAAGCTCCTAACGATATTCTCCGTGATTAAACCTCAGAAATATATTGACTTCCTGGTCATGCTGGCAGGCACTTTTGGGGTAAGAACAGCTTAAACACCAGCTGGGAGAGAATGTGTTCCTTCTTTTTCTGTTGTCCCAGTTTGCTTAGATTCTAGTTAGAACCGCTTACAGTTTTACTGCATTGCATTTTTGCTGAAAACAAACTGTCATATGCTTAACACTCCATTAAAAGCTGAATGATCTACTGATAAGTCACCTTTTTAATAACTAGTGCTAAGGTACTACCTGGGTTCTCATGGAAACTCCTCTGTGAAGGCTGCTAGTTGATAGATGGTGGCTTCTGGGGCGACAGAGCTTCCATGCTGAGCACTCAAAGCCAAAGGCAACAGCATTTCCAGTTGCTTATGATACAGACAAGCCTGACAGCCCTACCTGGATTAGGGCCACACCAGTGTCCTGCACTGGTCTCCTGTGTAGTTTTACTCTTTATCTAACACAGTTTAGAAACCATTCAATTTGTCTAACTAAAAAAAAATAAAATCTTTCCTTTAATTGTCTTTTGTTCTTGTGCCATTTTCACCATCAGTTGGATGTTGCAGATAGTTAGGGAACGGCGGCCGGAAGATATCGTGCTGTACGGAAAGATAGGGCCCCTAATAGCCAATAGTGTTTAGTCTATGGTGTAAGCAGACGGATGTGACGTTGTAAACCTAGCTATATAACACCTTGTTACCCATCAATAAAGGCCATTTGCCGTCCACCACATTGGTGTCAACTAGCTGATGGCCCGAGTGGTTTGGGGGTGGTCGCCGTGCCGTCCCTGAACCAGGTCGCTGCAGCTGTTTGAACTGCAACAAGTGGTGCCGAAACCCGGGAACGTCATCGCCTGGATGAGCGAGCAGCGTGAGCAGCAGCCAGAGCAAGTGGACCACCCCAGCGAAGGGGACACTACCGAATCAACAAGGAGGATGGAAGCCCTCATAAAGGTCGTATCGCAATTACATAAGTACTGGGGGATTGATTGTAAGCCAAAAGATTTTACTCTTGCAGTTACAAGGCTTTTGAAAATTAAGGCTATAGACCAGCCGGTGGATATTCTCCACCCTGAACTGTGGGACAAATGTACTAAGGCATTAGCTGAGGAGACAATGTTCTCAGGTTGTGGGAAAAACCTTAAGGCTTGGGGAAAAGTTGTACAAGCCTTACAGAAAGCTATGAAAGAGCAGGAGACTTGGGTAGCAGTAAAAGACTGTTTATTGGCCACGTCCAAAGTGGGAATTGGGACAACTGCGCAGACTTTGGACCCCCCAGGTGATGGCAATTCTGCTGAGCCTAAAGGTCAGCAAGAGGGTGAAACATCCCCTCCATCCCCGAACCCCGCCCCGCTTACAGAGGAGCAGAAACAGCCGAAATCTGTTTGGAGCGAGCTAGCCGAGGAAGCTAGGAACATTGAAAAGAAGTCAGAGCATGATGACGTCTGGGCCAGGCCACCACCCTATGCCCCTCAATATGGCGCCGAGCCACAAGGGGAAGGGCGGGGCGAGGGTGCCCCCGGCGCGAGTGAGGCGCCGGGAACCAATGGGAGTGACCGGACACCTGAGGGCGGCCCGAGGGAGGGGCCGAGAGGAAGCCCGAGGGAGGGGCGAAGAGAAGACCCGAGGGAGGGGTCGAGAAGAAGTCCGAGTGAGGGGCGGAGAGAAGACCCGAGGGAGGGGTCGAGAGCAAGTCCGAGTGAGGGGCGGAGAGAAGACCCGAGGGAGGGGTCGAGAGCAAGCCCGAGGGAGGGGCGAAGAGAAGACCCGAGGGAGGGGTCGAGAAGAAGTCCGAGTGAGGGGCGAAGAGAAGACCCGAGGGAGGGGTCGAGAAGACGTCCGAGTGAGGGGCGGAGAGAAGACCCGAGGGAGGGGTCGAGAGCAAGTCCGAGTGAGGGGCGGAGAGAAGACCCGAGGGAGGGGTCGAGAGCAAGCCCGAGGGAGGGGCGAAGAGAAGACCCGAGGGAGGGGTCGAGAAGAAGTCCGAGTGAGGGGCGGAGAGAAGACCCGAGGGAGGGGTCGAGAGCAAGTCCGAGTGAGGGGCGGAGAGAAGACCCGAGGGAGGGGTCGAGAGCAAGCCCGAGGGAGGGGCGGAGAGGAGGTCCGAGTGAGGGACCTGGAGCGAGCCCGAGGGAGGGGCGGAGAGGAGGTCCGAGTGAGGGACCTGGAGCGAGCCCGAGGGAGGGGCGGAGAGGAGGTCCGAGTGAGGGGCCTGGAGCGAGCCCGAGGGAGGGGCGGAGAACCGATCAGAGCGGACATTTCAAAAAACGCCGAAGCCCAACGAAAAAGTACCGGAGCCCGGAAGTGACCAGTCAGTCGAGTTCCGACTCCGGATCAGACACTAGTCAGGACGAGTGGCTCACAACCGATTCAAACTTAAGGAAGGAGAAAAAGAAGGTAAACATCCGAATTAAAGAAAAACCGGCGGGAGCATTCATGATTAAGCATGTTGCAAAGGAAGAGCATCTGACCCCAATTCAGGTGGCTGTTACCTTCAAAATAAAACTAATGAAAATTGTGAGTTTCTGTTCACAGGACCGGATCATCGGACACCCCTGTAACCCGTACACCCCGGTGACAAGCGTCCCGCCCGAGCCTGCGAGTTCCACGCTGACCGAATCCAGAAAACAACAAAACAGCCTCCGCAAGAGGGGGCCGCGATGCCTTTGCGTTATCTTAATTTTGCAGCTTGTCACTATAGGACAGGTAAAGTCACACCAGCCCTTTAAATGGGGTACTTGAACAGATCGAACAATCTCGAGCAATTAGTACAAAAATAACTACAGGGCCACCAGTTTTCAGTGCCATGCCTTGCCAACTAGCACCCATTGAACCCTGTTCCAAACACAGCTGGTACAAAAATTTGTTCACCGGTTCGCCGTGGTTAACCACCCTGATATCCACCTTGATAGGGCCGATCACAATGATCATGATGACGCTAATCTTTGGACCCTGTATATTGAATAAGCTCATGCCGTTTGTCAAGAATCGGCTAGAGAAGGTTAACATCATGTTAGTAGAACACCAACAACTGCTTTAAGAATATATCCACTCAGTATTACCCCCAAGTTATCCCAAGGTACACCCTATTCCTACACCCTGGTATTACCTGTCATCCCCTACCTTCTACGCGCCTTCTTCTTTGTGCCTTACGTTTTATGTCAAGTTTATGATATGTAATTTTAAGATTGGTATAACTATAAGAATAGAATAAGATAGTAATAAGAATAAGATAGTTGTATTTTAGCTAGTTTTGTTATGCATAGGGAGGGGGGAAGTTGTTGCAGATAGTTAGGGAACGGCGGCCGGAAGATATCGTGCTGTACGGAAAGATAGGGCCCCTAATAGCCAATAGTGTTTAGTCTATGGTGTAAGCAGACGGATGTGACGTTGTAAACCTAGCTATATAACACCTTGTTACCCATCAATAAACGCCATTTGCCGTCCACCACATTGGTGTCAACTAGCTGATGGCCCGAGTGGTTTGGGGGTGGTCGCAGTGCCGTCCCTGAACCAGGTCGCTGCAGCTGTTTGAACTGCAACAGTTGGACACGGTCATTTTCTTCTACCATATAAGCAATATAAACAATGACTATCTCAGATGCCAAATTCTCTTCACCTCTTCCTGTGCTTTGTGCTTAGGTATAGGGAATGGGAGCAGTAATGGTCTGGAGTTTTATATGAAATCCCACCACCTACCCTCAGGCAGACTGTTTCCCACACCAGAATGCTCAGTAGAAAATGTTGCTTTTATGCCTCAAAAGCAGCATAGACAGTCACTGCTCTTTTGCAAAAAAAAAAAAAAAAAAGATTTTTTTTGTTTTGCTTTTTTTTTTTACCATATATGGTAAAAATGGGATCATGGGATCCAGAAAAATAAAAAGTGCTTCGAACCACAAAACTACTAGGGGCCGAGTGGGATAACAGTGTTCACAAATAGAAGTGTAGAAGTGCATGCCCAGAAACTGAGTCAAAGATTTGTAGGATGATATGATTCAATCCAGAGAGGGTAAAAAAGATGTAAAATCTGTCCCCAAATCATCATTCAAGAGATAACAACTGGTTCTGGTATTCAGTGCACTCTGAAACTGTCAAACTACAGCTCTGAAGACAGAATCATCTTTACTAGAGATAATGTAGTCTCTGATTTGCAAATAATAACTTGTTAACTTTGCTGAAAGGCTGAAAAAAAACATCTTTTGACTAGATGACTAAGACAAAGAAATAAAAATAATAAACAGGCACCAAAACCATTCAGGGTGCAAATAAATGGATGATCACAAGGTATAAACTGGAGATGATTAATTTATGTGGAACTAGGCATACACAGAATGAATGATGAGGATAAAACATCCCCACAATCAACAAAACATTCCACATTACCCTGGCAACCCTAAGTAACTTTCTGAGTGTATTGTACCATCTCAGCAGGTCTGGCATCTGTTATGCTGAGTGTTGTTTTCATACGCAAATCATATGCATATGCAGTGATTTGCAGTCTTTTTCCTTTGCATCCACAGACCATTTTGTGCAGGGCTCCTGCCTGGGTTTTCTTTTATAACTAAATACATCCTAGGCAAAACTTTGAATGTTTGTTTATTCTTTATATAACCAATTTTGTTTGATCAATTGTTTGTATTTGTAAATATTTTGAGCCTTTGATAAATCTTTGCCTTGTTTTTCAATCAACTTTTGATGTTCTGCAGGCCAGAACTCAGCATGAAGCATACTTGCTAAAGTATTTTCCTTTATGACTTATTTCTATCTCCTCTAGCATAGAGGAAGATGATATACAGAAAATATCAAACGCAGAGAAAAACAACAGTTACAGGGCTTATACCTGGGATTTTGTCAGTGATTAAGACCAGAGATGTTACTGCAATCTATGATACCTGATCCATACTAAAATTAACAAAACAATTTTAGCTTTTCTTTGTTTTATTTAACTACGTCTTTCTAACTCAAACTCTAAAGAAACAGTATTTCCTCAAAGATGCCCTCCTATCTCCTTTTGCCTCCAAGCCCTCTGTTTTTCACATCCTCTTCGAGATCTGTTTATTCACACTAAAATGACCTGCTATTGATGATCAAAACAAAATGTTGAGATATTATGTTCAGGCTCATTTTTCAGATTATTGTGATCTAGGTCTAGAGTTAAAAAAAAATCCAATCATTATAATGTAGAGCATTGCAATATCTGAAATTTAGATATCTGGTCACAGAAGTGAACCCCACTTACCTGTGTTGTAGGGTACGGCGCTCGGAAGATCTCGCGATGTACGGGAAGAATAGGGAACTAAGGCATATGCCATATTAGGTAAAGAGCAACGCTTATTGGCTATATAGGCATGCTTCCGCCTTCGCTACCTTTATAAGATCCAGCCTGCGTATATTAAACGCCATTTGCAGCATCCTCATATTGGTGTCTGTGCTCTCTGGCCCAGGCACGGGTGGGACGTGCCTGGCCGCCTCGGCGGACGGAGTCGATTGCCAATGTCAGGCAACAAGTGGTGACCCCGACGTGATACTCCGAGGCGGCGGACCGTAGGCGGCGGACCGTAGGCGGTCGAGGGATCCGCGGATCATGGAAGGGATAGTCAAGGTCGTATTATCGTGTGCTCGTGAATGGGGGATTTCTATGAAATCGAACGCAGTTAAGAGCTGCACTGAGCGGCTCCTTGAAGAAGGGGCGGTTAACAGTGCCGGGGAAGTTTTATTCCCCCAGCACTGGCAGAGATGTACCACCGCGTTAACGGAATATGGTATGTCTAAAGGGAGTGCGAAAGATCTAAAGACGTGGGGAGTGATACGGCAGGTCCTCCAGAGAGCAAGGGAGGAGAGGGAGACTTGGAGGGCAGCACGGGAGGCGCTCGGGAAGAGCGAAGCAGTGGGAGTGCAGACAGAGGCTGATGAACAGACCCTCTGCAAGCTTTCAATCTGGTGCAGAGAGAACGGGTTCAAAGCCGAACACCACCTAGTATTCAAACCCGATGTGAAAGCCAAAAGCAAAGTGGCCATCGGAGCCACGGCAGCCTTTGCAAGCACTTCAGGACCGGGACCGCCACGCCACTGAAAACCGCTGGTGTTTGGAGATCCATCGCTAACCCCCCCGCCAGTGCCTGCATCTGTGCCTGCACCTGCGGCGCCTACACTGTCTGTGCCCCCGCTTCCGCTTGTTAGATCGCCTTGAAAAAAGGAGAAAGGGGGGCTGGGGAAGAGAAGGCGAATGAGATCAAGGAAACTTATGTTGCTGAAGGCTTGATGAAAGCCAGGAGGGAGGTGCAGAGGAATTTGATCTGTCTTTAAAAGTGGGGTTGAAGAACTGTAATGCTTTAAGTGAGGACGGAAACCGTTATTAGGGCTATTGTTTCTATTTGCTATGTTCATCTCTATTATGTGTTGTATCCTTTGTATATTGATGCCGACACGAGGTATGGTTGAAAGGTGGAAATTTGTATGATCTGTAGAGTCATAAAACTATTGTGCAAAATAGGATCCAAGACCCTGAGAAAGAAGATGTTTGCCTGCCCAGGCTGAGCGATAAGGAGTGCAGAGGCGGCTGCCCAGCCAGGCTCAGAGCCGACCTCCTCCAAAAGCAGCTGAAGGCGGCTGCTCGACCGGGCTTGTAGCCAACTTAACTGCAAACATCCTCTAAATTAGTTTGAAGGTCAAACACCCGAGAGGGAGGGAGATGAGAAAGGCAGGACCCTCAGACTGACGACTGGGACAATTTACTGACATGCGCACCTGTGCACCCAGGAGGGAAGGTTATGTGACTGAAGGCGGAGTTTGTCCGCCCCCTGGTCTGCCTGCTGGCACGTACTGGCCCTACGTGGCAGGATGCACCGGGCATAAACAGACAGTGCAGAGAGAGAGGAGGGGTGAGACTCCTAACACTGAGACCCACGTTGTCTCTGCGGGGACGCCCGCTGAGTTGGGAGCCTGTCAGCAACCCTCTCATCTGCCAACTCAAGAGAATGTTCAGTCTCAGTGTCCTGCCGACAAGTATTACCTCACGAGTAATTAGGCATACTTTGCTTCTTTAACGTGCTTTCACCTGAATAGCCGTAGCCACTTTGTTCTGTGTGATTATTGCCGAATCCCAAACCCATTCGCAACCTAATTGGCAGCGAGGATGGGATTAGGCAATTGAGACAGTGGAACTCACTAGTGGAGTGCACAGCTACGTGAGGTCGTGCCACTGGATGGAAATTGTGTTTGTGCTGTTTGTATCTGTGGTTTTTAGATCTTTATTGTGTAATATATATATCAGCAGAGAGGGCTAAATAAGCACAACAAGAAAGTCCAGAATTTGAAAGTGGGAAAGTCAGGAATAACTCAGACTACGGCGCCCCCCCCCACCTCCCCCGCCCACCCACCCCACCGGCGGAGGACTGGGAGCCGTACTCTGACTTGTATCCTTGGAAAGAGACTAGGGAAGTACTTTAGCATGGGAAACAAGAATGAAGCGATGGCCACGCTCCAGTGCAACTGACACGGAAGGACCTGCAACAGTCCTTACAAATTGTAAAAGCCTCAATGCTACTGGAGCGGGCGCCTCCTTAATATACAGAAATCCCAAGCAATTTTTGGGGAGGAAACCAAATTGAAGCTATGCAAACATAAATAGAAATGGAAATCGAGAACCTTTCAAAATGATTCGGACATCTTAATAATCGATTTAAAAGATTGTTTTTTCACCATACTATTACATCCTGAGGACCATGACATAGTGGAACATATGAACCAAACGCTGAAACGCCAGCTACGAAAAACAAAAAATTGGCAAGAGCAGAATATGTTTTAAAATTTTGAGATTGCCCCAGGATAGCCTAGTCCCTCTGATGGTCAAACACAGGGCTGGGCTAAAGGGAGGCCTGACAGAAGTAAAGTCGGGTCCGAGTAAGGTGATGCTGAGAGACTGGAACACGGGAAACTGGATGGGACCCTTGGGCTTGATAACCTGGGGGAAAGGGTATGCTTGTATCGTTACAGATACTGGAACCAGATGGGTGCCAGCAAAAATGGGCGAGACCTTGGCTGGAAGCAAACTCGCATACATCAAACGTAGCAGGCAGGCAGCTGGTACCCTAGCTGTGGAAAGTGTGAGCCTGCAGAAGAACAACATGGGAGGAAGAAGTGTTACTGTTATTATTAGCTGTATATTGTGGCTTTTAGGAGGTAATATTACTTTTAACGCTATTATAGAAGCTGATGCTACTTTTAACACTAATGGATATGTTATGCTACTTAGGCGTATTGTTAATTATACCCAAATTAAGAGTTGTTGGCTTTGTGGGACAGCGGATCAACTGATGCACTGGTGTTAGGTATTCCTCAAAGCAACTGGACAGACCTGAATCCATATAGCCTACTCAATACATCATATCAGTGCACACAGGAGAATGTATGGGCGGACACGCCAATAGCCATCCTGCTGGAGGAGGCGCTGCAACAGCGCAGCACCACAGCCTCCATAGTCCATGTGAGAAGTCATGCCAGTATACAGGGATATTATCAGGAAGGCAACAATAAAGCTGATGCAGCAGCCAAGGGTGTATGGACAATAACACAAGCTCGTGCTATACACGAGCACCTCCACATAGGAGCGAGAGCCCTTGCAAAGCATTGCAACATTCCCCTTGCAGCAGCCAGGGATGTGGTAGCCACTTGCCCGTATTGCCAACGATCGACTCTATGGGGTGCTGGGGTGAATCCCCGTAGCCTAAAGGCAAATCAAATCTGGCAGTCAGACTTCACATTATGCCCTTTATTCAAACCACGACCCTGGTTAGCAGTTACAGTGGATACATGCAGTGGACTGATCATAGCCACACAACACCAGAGGGTTACTGCGCGTGCAGCTCACCAGCATTGGATAACGGCTATAGCATGGTTAGGTGTTCCGCGAATAATCAAAACAGATAACGGCTCCTGCTTCACAGCCCAATCTACGCAAGACTGGGCTGACAAATGGGGAATTCAACTGCAGCACGGAATTCCTCATAATAGCCAAGGACAGGCAATTGTAGAGAGAGCAAATCAAACCCTCAAACAAAAAATCAAGATCCTTGGGGAGGGGGAAGGTCATACCCAAAGAATTCCCAGTATGAAGCAACCAGAAATTTTAATGCGAGCGCTATATTCGCTGAATCATTTCATTCGTGGAAATGAGAACAAGGCACCAGTGGATAAGCATTGGGCGGTCGCAGCTATAGAGGATGGGCCCCCAGTTCTGGTCAGGTTCCCAGAGAAAGGGATATGGGAGTCTGGGTGGAACTTGGTAACCCAGGGAAGGGGCTACGCGGCCGTAAGACAGCAGGAGGTAGTGAAATGGGTACCCGCAAGGTGGATAAGACCGAACCTCAAAACTCATGGCAACTATGAGCTTACCCCTACAGGAACAGCTGATGGGACGACCCCCACAACCCATATACCTCAGTGATGGAGGATTCGACTGGACCGCGACCTACTAAGAAAGGACCTTGTCCGGTTGAAAAGGAAATATTGGAGAATAGCAAAACAAACGATCAACATGGCAAGACGAGGAAAGGGTCTCTTTGCGTTATCCTGCTGATACAGGTTGTATGGAGTCGACCAGGAAACACAGAATCCTAGGCCCGACAATGGGCGAGAGGCGCATCCCATTATTGCCTCCCCACCGGGGTGGAAAAAGGGGAAAGTCCTGATCTCAACCTGTGTTGAAAATGTTGCAGTTTGAAAGCTGTAGTGGTAATGGTGGTGGGGGGGGAAGGAGGTATCAAAAAAGGTATCGGATTCACGAACAGTCTGTCAACTGTAGGTCCGATTGCCCCCCCGCCAAACAAATAGTCGAGTTCGCAAACAGTATGATTTATTCAAGTGCAGCATTTACAAAGCAGGTTTCGGATGTTAGTACAGGAAATTCTCTACTAGAGCATGGGATTTTTAGCTAGCTCTGATGTACAAATGTGCAATCATCACTCACCCCAGAAAATGGGAGAAGACGTCCAGTCTCGAGTCTCCTCAGGCAGCGTCCTGGCGCAAGGGGAGGGAAGGGGGCTCAGCCTCTCAACTGACCCAGGAGTTACGATGAATTCTTCCCTCCAGACTTTTCATCCTTAGTTCACCTTTTATACTTTTCTTTACATTCAGGTGGAGCTTGAGTGACTAAAGTCATACTTAACCTTGTTGTTGATTGGTGGAAAAGTTTCTCGCTTTCATTTAAAGGTACAGTCAACCGAAAATCTAAAGCGCATGCTCAGTGAGGGGTGGTCGTACCTCGGAGACGGGTAACTTCTGAGATGGAGGTACAGTTTTCACATTATAATGAGCAAAGTTTAAGCAAAGTTCATCATTTGCCACTTTTGCTGGCTCAGCACCGGACATGTTATCGTATATCTCTCATTAGACAGCCACTGTGCAGCTTATCAGCAGCCCAGCAAAGGGAGTGCAACAGAGTTTGGCCGTGGAGCTTTCACCCCGCTCCGTCCTCCGTTACTCCCTTTCGCAGCTGCGAGGAGGGCAGATTGCGTTGCCCAGGGAACCGTGGAGGAGCAGAGTCCGTGCATACCAACCATCCTGGAAGTGGCAACTGCGTAGCACCCCAAGCAGGCCTCTGTAATGCCAGAGCTGTGTGAGGCCCTAGTTTTCCTCTCAGTTCCTGCTTTCAAACAATTCTTCTACAAACGCTCCTTCCACACAATCCACTAACATGCTTTGCTTTTGTAAGCTTTGCGGCTTCGCTAACAGATAACGCCTTATGCAAATTAATGGCACAAAGAGCAGCAAATTTCACAATACTGCCTAGTGGGACAGTGTATGGGGAATCATGGTCACCATATGGGTCATATGTTAATGTGACATACCGCTCCCATCATGTGAATTTCACAGGGTACCTAGAGATAGTCACTCAGAAGGTTCAGAAATGGGAGAGAAAGATTACATCAGACCCCTCTGCCACCTGTGAAAGTTATAACACAATAAATATAGACAGAGGTGTGGGAAGATTTAGCTGCGGGGATGATGAAGGAAACAGGAAGTGCATTATACCCGAAGACTTGTTTAGACACTCAGGTACAAGATGGACGAACGGTACTATAATTCTCCCCACCTGAAACGTTTCCTGCTCTAGCGCGCTATGCTTGCTGGCTGCTGCATACCTACCACCAGACGAAATACCCCCAACCCTTGTAAAATTTTTTGCCCCCATGTCACCTGATGTCTTTTTACCGGGTAATATGAGCGAGGCACCATTCCTCGTCCTGGTGAATGCTAATATTACTTGCCTCGGCCCGATTTTAGGATCAACAGGGCTATACAAAATTCAAAGCTCGACCTGTCACTTGTTGCGGACGAATAAAGCAGTAAACACGTTGTCTCAACAGATAGCGGCAGGTCTTAGGGATGTCAACCAGATACTCAAAGCACATCACGAGGTCATCAACGTAATCTTCGAGATTCTCCAGGTGGGGGGAGGCCGGTCCAGAACATTCAAAAACCTAACATTTTGTTGCCTGACCACAAAAGACTACGAGAAGATCGGCAAGAGGTCGGAGGCCATTCAAAACGTAGGATCAGATCTGCTACAGGTGATAAGACGTAACCCAGGAAACTGGAGATGGCTTGAGAACATAGGCAACAGTATCTGGGCATGATTACTATCCTGGTTCAATTGGATTGATTGTGGAAGCTTGGGTTGATTATCATTATGGTATTGATTGGTGTCTTTTGCAGCATGCCTATTTTGTCATGTATAATCCACTATGTATTGCATCAGCTACGATGCTTACAGAAACAAGGCAGTCACAATGTATGTTATTAGCAGCTTGTTCAAAGTAGTGATATTTAGGATATTTAGATTAACATGGGGGGGGGGAGATGTAGGGTACGGCGCTCGGAAGATCTCGCGATGTACGGGAAGAATAGGGAACTAAGGCATATGCCATATTAGGTAAAGAGCAACGCTTATTGGCTATATAGGCATGCTTCCGCCTTCGCTACCTTTATAAGATCCAGCCTGCGTATATTAAACGCCATTTGCAGCATCCTCATATTGGTGTCTGTGCTCTCTGGCCCAGGCACGGGTGGGACGTGCCTGGCCGCCTCGGCGGACGGAGTCGATTGCCAATGTCAGGCAACACTGTGTTTAGCTTTTAATCTCTGCAAACTACACATAAAAAGAATAAAAGGCTTCTGCAAAGGGATCCAAAAGAAGTACATTGGGTGAATAGTCAGCCAGGAAAGTCTAAAAAAGAAAGAGTATTTATTGAGTTTCATATTTTCTGGGACAGAGGCACTTTACTCACATCCTCATGGAAAAGTTTGAGTCTGGTAAGTATGTGTAGCCCAAGCCCCTCCTCTGCTTTCCCTGATGAGGAAGAGAGAATCTTTTCCCAGAGAAATGAGGATGTTTTCCTGATCCAGATTCCAAGCAAACCACACTAACATTCTGCTTCTAGACTTCAAACTATTTTGGTGTTGAATGGGTGATGAGTCATAAAAATTTGGTTTCTCCTCTTGAAGCTAGAGACCAGTCTTTCCTGTCGTTATTCTACTAAGCATTTACTATGGATAATAAATATTAACTAGAACAAGAATAGAGCTTCAGCACTTCCTTCTCTCGGGAAAGCACTCTAACCACTAGACAGTAAAGTCCCACACAGCCTTACCATTCCCAATTAATATTTAATATTTCCATACAAAGAGAAATTGCTCTATGAGGATCAAGTGGGCTTCCATTCCAGCACCTACAGTCTTTCAGAAGGCAGAAAATGTGTTTGGACCCATCCTCAAAATGAAGGAACTGAATCCGTATCTCCTGATTTCTGGATGTTGGTCTGACCCTCGAGCCAGGAGAAGAGAGCAAGCCAAGGTGTCTTTAGCCATGTTTCACCCGAAGACTAATTTGACAGGTACACACTTGGCAAAAACCTAGGTGCAAAAACCTCTCTCCCACAAATTCTGCTATTTTAATTCTGGTAATTTCAGCCAATAAACAGAAAATGAGTCACTTTCTAGCATGTTATGAATAGAATTTGAGGAAGTTTCACATTAAACTGGGACTTTGCTAAGACAACTAGTGTTTTCTGATAGTGCTTACCTCATTGCAAACTGCAAGATGACACTGATTCAGGCGAATGGTAGATGATTAACTTCAGGACTGAGAGAATCAAAATAAAAGTGTCTTTATGAATAAATCTTTATGGAGCTAAAGTAAACCTTGTTCTAAATATACCTGCTTAATTCTGTTTTAGCAGTTGATATCAAGTACCTAGCTTATGTTTATCTCAATTACTACACTGTGTTTTCACTTGCTTGGGATTTCTGTGATTTACTTGCAGTTGACGTTTTAATCTGCTTTCAATGGAAACACTTTTGTTGGGTTGAGAAATACTTGACGTTTAGTGCCAAAGATTCCTTATTTCTGATCTAAGGAGATGTTTCTTCTTGTTTATGCTCTGTTTAGTAATTTGTGTAGATTTGCAAAATTTGTTCTCCAAGACTGGTGGGATAAAAGCACTGTTTTGTGTTTTTCTTTTTCTTTTTCTTAAAACAATATTGAAGCATAGCAGTAGGTAATCCTATTTTCCTGTGGGAGTCATCGAAAGGAGCAGGGGCTTAAGGTTTAGGACCAGAAGCCATTTTATTGAGCATCAGACCAAACTTATATATTCTCCGAGTATGTGAGCATGCACTGTCCACACGCTCCCTCCCCCTGCCTCCAGCCAATTCCTTGACTCTATTGCTATTTGGGTCCAATCCTGCTAATGGACAACAGGTAAACAACCAGAGATTGGTGCGTCCGGCCTGTGTTTTAGGTTTCTCTATCTGCTAATCTGTTATTCCTAACTTTCACAGTTTCTCACTCCTAACTTTCACTGTTCCCACAGCTTCCCACAGTTTCTCACGGTTTCTCAGTTTCCCACATTTTCCAAAATATTGAGCGCCCGCAGATTCATCAAGGAAAAATCCAACAAGGACCAAGGAATGCACAGCAGAAGCTAACCCATTCTGAAGCCTTTTTTCTCTCTTCATAATTAGGTAGCAATACCTGGCACCATAACAGCTGCCTATACATGTTCTAAAGCTTTGAAGAAATACATAGTTTAAAGCTGTGAAGAACAAGGGTAAAATTCATTGAAGTGATCACAATTTTGTTATTGACTTGAAGGGTTTCTGGATTTTATCCCAAGGAAAGTTAATGATTAATTCCATATACTTGTTTTAACAAGAATAAATTAGGAAAATAGAAAACAATGTAGACTATCAATAAAAACATTCAGATCCTCTAACACCAGCTGTGGCAATGGATATTAAATCAAGGAATGATATTCCCATTGCTGAGAGAAATAACCAGCATTCTTTGTAGGTAAGGAAACAACTGAAGAATATTATTTATTAGAAATGTGGTTAATCGTCTAGTCTTTTCAAATGAAAAGCACTAGTATATACATAAGGAAAATGAATCTTTCACTCTACAAGGTATCTCTGGCAAATTATTCAGTGGTAATGTACAGACATACCTTCTTTCATTCTCATCAGAAAATGAGTATTAACAAGCAGACATGTGGGATGAACAGCAGCTAAATGGTACTTTATTATATAAATGATCAAGGTTGTTGTAGGAAAGAAACTTTCATGGCATGAAATACCATTTTATACATATTAAAAACAAGTGAAACTCTGCAACTTAGCTGCTCAGGACTGCTCAGGGTAGGTGAGAACGGGCCAGGAACCTTCCTGTCCAGGCTCTGCAGCAATTGCAGATCTGTTTGGTAATTGCGCGCGCACAATAGCTCACTTCAGCTGGGACAGTGTGAAAATCCTTCAGTGCCCTTATTACCCTGTGAGGTGCCTGTAAGGAAGTGTCTGCAACCCGTGCAGAGGGAGGTGGGGGACAAATACCTTTTCGTAAAAGAAAAAAAGAAGGAATAAAAAGCATTTCTGTGAAAAAGATGACAGCTTGACTGTCTGCTATTAAAACCACAATACTGTCTAGCACAAAGCAAAGCACATTCTGCCTAATTGCAGGCAAGCTAGACATGAGTGCACAGGACATACCTGAACACTTTGGAAGAAAAGGAAACTTTGGATTTTTAAAAAACTCACCCAGACTCTCAAAAACAGTATATCTGCTTTTGTAATATGTTGATTTCATAATATGTGATCGGATACATAATGATGGCTTAAGTGTGATTTACATCATAGTTAAAAAAAAAAAGAAATAAAAATATGACAGATTTCTGAACAGACTTTGCATATATTAATAAGAATAGACATACAAACAAAACAAGACTTCAGTAATAGTTGCAATATGTCTGAAGGTTTTTTCTCTAAGCATCTGTCGCAGTCGTGGCGGCCAAAAACACGAACAACTGGGGTAGATGCAACGCAAACTACGCTTTATTGTTTTCCAAGTACATTATTTATACTGAGCTCTCCTCGTTGTGGCTGCTGCTTATTGGTGAGGACTACAAAGGACAGTAGCTAGTGACAGAGTTATGATTGGATGATTCTTAGCTTGGCCAGTTTCTGCTCCGTGGCCAAACCTCCTTAAACTTGTTAATAACTTTCTGCTGTCTCCGTGTGAACTCCCTATCTCATAGATACACTCTAATCTTTTCAAGGTTAACATTCTCTGCTAAGAGAGCCAGGGATTTCACAGACCAGCTGCAATCCCTGACAAGCATCTGAAGCATGAGTTTCACATGAAGACATCTTTTATATAGAAAACACCAGTAAATACGAACAGGTTCAGTTGTAAACAGTACAAGAAAATACAGTGTTCATTAATCAGTGGAAAGTTAAGGTTACACGGTAAGACCTTCTCTAGCAAAATCAAAATTTTGTGTGAAAGAACCCAGCTGTCCCAGCGCCTCTCATAAACCTGTTCAGGAAATCCAGAATACTGGATACTCATACTACCACAAAAAAAGACTAGAATATCCATGAGAAATGAAATCCCAAGTCTAATAGTAAGACTCCTAAAAATGTAGCAACATAATTATCGATTGTCTGAAAAACATAGTGCTTACATCTAAGGATGCAGAAATGCAACACAGGCAGCTAAAGGCAGCTACAGGTGGCTGTGAGACTGACTTTCTACTGTGCTCTAGAGAAAAAGAATAAAATCAGGGAAGCAATGATAATATGGGACCATATACAGCAAGAGTATATCATTGCATATTGTCTTGATGTTTTTTCCAGTAATTCCTGGACAGAGCAAGTGTAACACACCTCAGAAGGCTCTTGCCTTTTATGTGGATATCTGCCAACTGCAATACAAGCAATTCCTTGCCAAAAGACACTTGTGCATTAACTGATGATATTGTAAACGGGAAGACATGCATATTCTCAAAAGCTAGTCAGCCAGTTGAGGGGAATACAGGGTATTTCAGCCCATGAGGGAGGCTGAACAGTTTGTGCTGCCTTCCAGCATTGAGGGCAATGAAGTGGGAGAGAGGAAACATGGCAGGACGGGGGATGTTTGCAACACGAAGTGCAAGAAGGAGGGGCAATGTGCTTGCAAGAGTGGTGAGGCAAGGGACATGGTGGTACATCTGGGAATGGAAATAGAGTGACGTAATAGGTTGGTGTCCAAAAAGTGGGTAGACGTACTGCATTACGTGGTACGTAATGTGATCCTGTTTTATTGGGTATTTGGTACTGCTGCTATGGGTATTTGAGGTTTATAGTGGCCCACCCTTTCATTCCTTCTGAATATTTTGGTTTTATTTGCTTTATGATTGTAAACAAAATGAATCTCTCTAGCTCATAGTGTACACTTCTGGAACACTTTCTAATAGGAAGGAAATGTAGAGGAGTTGGATTCCTTTAGATTTATTTTATACTCTGCCTGTTCTCCAAAAGATATCCTGGGGTGTTTGGATTTGATCCTCTTCAGGAGGCTGAAGGTATAGCATATTTTTAACTGTATTTTTTTTTCATTATTTTTCCATTCTTTATTTCATGTTCTTTTCTCTGTTCTCATGTGTTACTTAGGTATGTGTATTAGGGAGGTTAAGCCTGTGCTGCGTTCCTCTTGTTTTTGTTCCAGTTTCTATGACCTTTTTCAAGTGTGTTACAGCCACATGCTCTTTTGTATTACTACCCAGTTTTCATCCATTTCTTTTGCATTACAGCATTGTCCATTTTCCTTCTGTGGCTTCTACTGAAGGGGAAAGCGCTGTCCCCCTCTTGAACCTTGTAGCCCCTGCTGAGTGCTGCTTCTTTTACAAAATGTTTATATATCTAGCCCTTATTTGCTTGCCATTCATTCACTATTTGGAGTGTCAACTCCATAGGAAAGGAATCTTCTCTCCACATATATATTCCTGGAGTATTGACTGCAATGAAATCCTGCTTTGACTATGGGGCTTTTGTGCACCAGTGTGATATAAGATAGGACAGGTGAACCATTTATATATGAAGCTACTTTTTCTCTAGAGAAATTGCATGTACTTAACACACATCAACATACAACTATTATTGGATAAGTGATAATTTTGAAGAAAAAATAGTTTTAATTCATACAAAACAACAAAAGATATATATTAAAGATTTTTCTTTTTATCTTTCAACTGGTCTATTGGCTAGATGAAAACAAGTGAAATTTTCAATGCCTCAAAAACATTAGTTATGGATTTGAGTGCTTCTAACTTTATTAAGTGCAGATCAAAATAGGCTGCAATATTAAGGTGAAAATAGAGAAAACCCTAATGCTGTTTTTCCTGTAATTTGGCACATGTTGAAAAAAAAATAAAGAAAACATTTGTACATTGTCAACATGGCAGTTTAGGAGATGAATGTTCAGGACATCAATAATGCACAGTATTATACCTTTTAACTGAAATACTAAAAGCATGTAGTAAAAAGATACAGACTTCAGTGTGACTAAAATACAAAAGCTACTGAATAGATGCTGCTAGCTTTACTACCTTCACAATGTAATTGGAGCTGTTTTCAAGCAAGCTATAACATGATAAGCAGTAAAAACTCAAATGTCAGTAATATAATTGGGTATCATATATCAGTGTTTCTTAGCGACAAGACAGTCATGTCCAGTGAAGGCCATGCTGAAAGTGAAGTAATAAGTATCAGCATAGAATATTTTCACTGAGTGGTTGCACTCCAGATTTTTCCTTCTTTGAAAAAATGTAAATGTCAAAAATCCTGGCTTCTCTAGATTGGAAACATGAATCACTGGGTTGCTCTGTTTTGCTTTTAACAAACTGGGTATAATTCAATTGAGACAGTGTTCATTAAAACACGACAAACAGACTGTCTTCAAAATACATTTGTTATCTTTGTTATGTTAGCTTGGCTGCCCAGTCAGGAAGGCTGGCTGTCACCCTCTGAAATCTCATCCAGGTAAAATCTTGTGATGCACTCACAGTATTGAATATGCGTATTTGTATACATGCCATCATTTGAAGGAGAAAAATGGGTTTCTCTCATATTTGAAATGATATACGTTGTCTGAGATATGTTCACAAAGCTTCTCTGTACATGTTCAACCTTTTCCTGAAAGCAGATAAACTTTTTACATTTCAGCACCCTTAGTTGAATGAATTCAGTCAAATGATATAAACGAAAAGCAGGAATATCAAAGATTACAGTAGTAAGACTACTATTGCCATGATATTCTATGCTAACACTTCTGTAATCTTATAATTCTTTATTCGTTGCCCAAAAGATAAAATCTGTATGTGAATTAACACTATTCTAACAGCAACTTGGAAATATCAGGATCAAATTGTCAATTGCTATTCACAGAGGTGGTTCTATAATCAAACCTCTCACCCCTGCACGGTCAAAACCTTGGGGAAAACCCATCTCCTGGAATTTTTCATGCCTGATAAACTTTGCTTTCAGGGGAGATTGCTTCAGCTTTTCTTTTTCCTTTATGATCAAAGTGTTAGGTAGATGCATGCTTTTGCTGCCTTTAAAATAGTTATCTTTTGTGATAGGGGAGCATAAATATATAATAATTGGACTTTGAAAAGTTCAAAGATGAGTCTCATCTTGTCGTAACAAATGCGTAATATATGTGCATACCATTTACTTCAATAGGTTTTTTCCAGTGTGCAAACATGCATCTAAGATCTGGCAGAAGAGCCTACCCTCTAAAAAGGTTGCATTTTGCAGTAGTGACAAAGCTCATGGCACTTGAAAATAGCAGACATATATACAATAATGTAGCAGACAATTAATATACATAAAGAATAAAGCCAATAGGCATCCCTAGAACAGAAAGCACATATCCATGTTGATTCAACCATTCGATTTCCTTCACTACCAAAGTCACAATATCTCCTCAGATTTCTCAAGGGCGTGGAATCATTAAACTTGGCAGGGCTATGTTTCTGTCTCAATACACCCCTGAAGGTTTTATCAAGAGTAGAAAACTAACCAACCCAAACAGTTTCTTTCTGTTGAGAGCCCTTCCCCAAAAGCATATTTTTGGACTGTCTCCTTGCGTAGACAACACCTCCACACACAAGAGAGAAAATCCTGATGTAATTCAGATACTGACTGCAAAGCTGACTAGATTTATAAATTCTAGTAGAAAAATGACTTCTTTATCTGACTCTTGAGAACAATATAGAAACAATCCCACAAAGTACCATTAGATGAAATGATAGCCCTGTATTATACCATGGAAGAGATGCCTACTTCAGGGCCAGGCTCAGGTTGTGTTGACAGAGGCAGGTGCAGATAGCACCTATCTGCTTCACACTCCCACACTGAGCACAAACCAGCTTTGGTCGGGAAAACCCGAATTCGCAAAAACATGCCACCAAGTCCAAGGTAATATACCCTGTCTCTATACCCCTGCCATTTATTTTGGTGTGTAACAGGTTACCCAGGGTCATCAGCAAAGAAATGCAAATATAAGTGTGATGTGGTATGTGCGGTGTCTATCTGGGAAGGAAGAATATATGAAATGCATACTATGTATGTTATGTATACCAAGTACGCATCAAAGTAGCATTAGTCTGCTATGTGAACAGCCCTAGCAAAATCTTTGTTGTCTCACAAGAATTACGTTCTGCCTTTCACAGTTAACTGTGTTTAAATAGATATTGTGATGATGTTTCATGTGGGGTAGCAAATTTAGCATTTTACCTGCTAATCACATCCTATTAACACTATTTTCTCTAAATTTCTAGAGATCCTCTTAATATTCCTTCCAAGATTTAACTAATCTTGACCTATCCAGTAACACATTGGAAATCTGGCCACCTTTGCACTAATCTTTGCTGTCTGTGGTGGGGCTGCACAGGTCGGGTACATTGGCTCATGGGTGGGAATGGCAAATCCAGTGCTTGCAGGAAGTCTCGATATTTAAAAGTCAGATATGCTCAGGAAGAATGTGAATTTCTTTGCTCAGCCAAAGCTATAGGTATGTGTAAAACTCTGGTTGTGCTTCCTTATGGCTAGATTTTTTTTTAACTAGTACTGATATAGTACCCAAAATTTATCTTGAGCATATGGAAGCTGAAGATTTGCTACATACTGAAAAGTAGAAGACCTGTTTCTCATGACTGTGTTGTGGTGTGGTTATTCAATATAGTGTTTTAGGTGTATATTTTTTAAAAACACCTAAATATTCTATTTTCAAAGCTGATTTCTTAGATATTTAGAGGGGAGATTTGTCTGGGTGAAACTGAAAAATAAATTTCTTACAAACGCTTTCATTTTGAATCAATGTGAAGTGCTTTTGGCTTCCACAGCTTTAATAACTCATTTAATCTCTTGTCTACTTCGCCCCTTAAAAAAAAAAAAAAAGATTTGTTTTGGTTTTGTTTTTTACTTTAGGTCAATTTGTAAATATATGATGTTACTTCAAACTAAAACATTGCAAATATTTGCTTAGAAGTCTTGAGAAGAAATACTTTATTTACTTAAATTCTTCTCTGTGTCTCCTTCTCTAATCAAAATATATATTTTAATTTATCTTGCTTTCGTGAGTAATGTCAGTTCTACCACAGTTCTACCAGCACTATTTTTGATGAATTCATGGTCAAAAATGAATTAAAATGACTCATCTGTAATTATGAATCCAGATTTCTCTAGGAGATCAAGGTGCTCTTGGTGGGATGTCATGTAAAAACATGTTTATCTCTGAGCCTGTTACTGAGAAAAGCTGCTGAGAAGAGTTGAAGAGAGTTTGAAATATTTGAGATAACTAAGTCCTGAGGAGCTGCACTCTGTCAGGCCAATAATGTTAGCTTTATTTGTAGAGTGTCTTTAGTTATACATTTAAACCTCTTTGAAAGACGTTTGTCGTAAAAATAGAAGCGTAGCTTGGCAAGTGGTATCTCTATAATTATTGTTTTGATGGTTGTTTACACATTGTGCAAATTACTAAAAATGATAGAAGATCATAACATACCTTTGTAATTATCAAATCCTGTGAAAACTGAAAAACCTTCTCCCTGATTACCCTTGATTTCAGTGGTGTATTTTAAAAAGATATTGTTCTAATTTATGCTGTTGTCTACACTGAGATTAAACTGGTGAAAAAATCTGTGTGCTTTATACAGTCCCAGCTTTTCAGTTTGTAAGACTCCTAACTAATTTCTAAACACCTTTAGTCTGCATTTTACTGGCCTTTAGGCATCTGGACTTAAACTTTCATTGCAAAACTTAGCAATTAAAATACACTTTCCATATATGACCATCTGAGAGACTTAGCTATTAATTCTCATTTTACTCCCTAGTTTTCACACGTTGAGGTTTGGAACAATTACTGAGATTTACTCAGAACCCACTAACTACTTTAACAACAAGGCAGTTATATGAGATAATGGTATTCATGTAATTTAGTGAAGCAATGCTTGAGTGGCTAAAATAAGAGCTCAAACACCTATGCTTGATTTGTTTATTGCCTCATACAACAAAAACAGTAAACAAGTTGTTTTTCTGGGTTTTTTTTTTCCAAATTATTGTGGTTTGAAATAAGTCCTTAATAACTGCTGCACCAGTACAAGACTATTTGGGGTGTTCAGCGAACTGATAAACACATTTGTCATTAAGTGGTAACAAGATTATTACTTTTCTAATTAAATCTGATAAATAATTGGATGTCCTTGCTTCTGTTTCCTCAGCTGCAAGTTGTACAAGTTGGAAAAGTTTGTATCTAGTACATCAGCATTAGTTCTGTAGCATTCTCCATTTTTCTGCCTGAGTCTGGGCATTCATGTTTCTGATGCTAATCTCGTCTCTCTGTCTATATATGGAATATCAGAACAAATCATAGTCTCAATTTTTTTCTGCACCATATAGCAATGCGCATCTGTGTGTGTCTCGCCTTCTGCTAGTATAAACTAACCTTTAATGACACTGCTCAGAAAAAACAATTTAGAATAAAGACTGATAAGGAGGGACCTCAAGGATCTATAAAGTAAAAGGGTGTGACTCTCAGAAATGGATCAACAGATAAGGAAAAAATCCAAGAAGAATAAAATGGGAGAATTAGACTAAAGTATGGAATAGATTAGATAGTAACATTACATTTGAGTGTCATTGGCCCTTCCTGAACACACAGCATTAAAATAAGTGATTC
This sequence comes from Tinamus guttatus, assembly GCF_059628265.1. Classification (NCBI taxonomy): domain Eukaryota; kingdom Metazoa; phylum Chordata; class Aves; order Tinamiformes; family Tinamidae; genus Tinamus; species Tinamus guttatus. Next base: position 104,868 of record NW_028289531.1, on the reverse strand, counting down.
CCTGATATCTGTTATGTGCTCATGTTATGTGGAAGTGTATGAGTACAAAGCAAGGATACCAAAGCCCTAGACTTTTGATTAATCTACATGCAAGGCTAGCATTTTTACAGTCTGCACATATTTTTCTACTGTTCTCAAATAGCTTCCAGTTTGGAGCTTTTACACTAATAGGTCAATTAGTGTTTATATGGCCCTCTCTGTTGCTTGGAGACAAATGTTTACAAAATATACTTGGAGGATTTTTCTGTTCCTCAGTTATGCCTCTTTAGTCTGACTCCTCTTTTATTTCTGGAGGCAGTTTGGACTGACTGAAGAATTGAGGGTGCTGCTCAGCCACAGCCCCCAGATCTTCATAATCTCTGGGCTGACTCCAACCTGCCTCCGATACCACAGGGAAGCACAAGAAGGTGCTGGAGGCTTCTACTTGATGCTTCCCTAGGCTAACAGGCTCATGCAGGATCACGTCTGATCTGCAGTGCTTTGGCTCCTCCTTTCTAGGTAATTAATCCAATTAATCCTCTCTAGGCTACAGGAGAAACTGCTACTGAAATGCATTTTCCCCACTGAGGCATATTACCCCAATACTGAAGGCTCATGCTCTGTGTGTATAGCAATGGTGACAAAGCACAAAACTAAGGCTTAGTTTTGAAAATCATTTCCCCAGTAGCTATATCTGGGCACTTCAACACGTTGAGGTACATGCCCAGGACCTGATCAGAATGAGATGAAGGAGTAATGTAGTTTATTACACAGAGAAAGATTGAGTATTATATCAGAGAGTTCATAGAAGGAATTTTAGACTAATGCATGGATTAGTCTTATAAAGGGAGTTGTTGGCTTGCTACAGTGTCCGTATCACTGAAATGTGATTTATTCTACAGCAAATACTGTCTTGCAATTTATAGCCAAAATGTGATTTGTTCCATGGTGAAATCTCTAAATGCAAATTAGAGAGGTGTATCACATATCCACACTGCAGTTCTGCAACTTTAAACATGACAGATAGGAGCCAGCTTATTTTTTTTATGCAAAAATCTCTTTAGCTACACTTGCAACTTTCACTTAGAACAGTGATTGACTATTTGTGTACAATGTTGTCATCAGTTTAAGTGACATCTGTTCTCATAATAAGCAGCACGTTTTGTCCTTATTATCTCTTCTATGAATATGCAAACCCAATCTTCTCATCTTAGGTACCTGAAGTAATTTGCTCCAGCATGGCTGTGTACCTTGAGAACACAAGGAGAAATAGGTATGAGAATCAGAAGTGCATGTAAGCTATAGTGCAAAATAATATGACAGAATGAAGCAGGATTCACAATCCACAATGAAATAAAATTATGCCCCTGGATATAACTTTAAAAATTTCTTAGAACGTTATTCCTAACATATATGAAAATGAACATAAATGTTACAGAAAAACAAATATATATTAGTGTGTCAAACTCCTGGAATGAAAATATTTAAGCTGACACCCTTCTGGAAGAGTTCAAGACAGCTTCAAAACATTCAGACAACACCTTATCTTCAACTCTTCAAAAAGGTATTTTTCTTTCTGATGTGCAATATGGATTTTCAGGACCTGTGAAGGACTGCGAGACATTTTTTTTAAAGAGTGCAGCAGTCATAGAATGCTTAAGGTTGGAAGGGACCTCTAGAGGTCATCTAGTCCAACCCCCCTGCACACACAGGGTCACCTAGAGCACGTGGCACAGGACTGCATCCAAGCGGGTTTTGAAGATCTCCAGAGAAGGAGACTCCACAACCTCTCTGGGCAACCCCTTCCCTCTTGTTTGTTATCTCAGATCAAAGGATACAGAATGATGCACTGTCCCTCCATCATCTTCAACTGACTATATCTTTCACCAACTTTTTTCAAAGTATGTATTTAGCATCTCTTTTAAGATATGCCATTTTTAACTAAATCCGAATAAGACAGTATCCATTTAAAAGGAACAAACACTGCAAACTGAGATTCACAAAATAATTCATTAATAATACACATACATATATCAAATATATCAAAAAAATCAAAAATCCCAATCAGAAGAAAAGGAGATAATGTTTTACTATGTGTTTTCATTCTCATCATGCAAAATATGGCTTTGTCTTGCCTTTGGAAGCCATCTGAGCCTTGCCTCCCTAATGAAATTAGTTACTTTATCTTAGATTTCCCTATAGTGCTTGTTACCATGCCAGCTGAGTACTCTGCAAACACAATTTGCCTCCTCATGTATCCTTGTACTGGGTCCTTGGCACAGGATTTTGTAGACTGCATAAATATTTAGCCCAGCATTTACAGAAGCAGCCACTAGACTGAGTCCCTTATTAAGTGTGTACTTTACCTGAGATGCTCAAGACCTGTCCAATAACTACCACTCACCCAGGACTTCTACGGGCTTCAGGTTTATTGAGTTCTCAGCCTCTACAAAAATCACCCTGAGCTGGTTCAAGCTGAGTATCCAGAGAACAAGGAACCTGCAATTAGTGGTCCTGTGGTTGTTTTCTTAGTATAAAATGAAAATCCACAAAGCCACAGTCTAGAAGCAGCTTCTACCACAATCTGCACTAATCCTGACTTTACTAGGCTTATGGCTATTTGTTTAGATTCTTACTGTTAGCCTCATCCTTTGAAATTAGGCATGTGGCTCTTGCTCTTTTATATACACTAGCTTCACAATGAATATAGTAGTACAAACTCTTCCAAAGGACAGGGTGTGCCAGTCAAGTTGAATTCTTTACATATGTGCCCTAGCAAATGTCAGTACGAGTCTTTTAATGTGTGACACAAGATGATGCCAGGAAAACAGCAGAGAGCTGCTGTGATTGACAGCAATTTGCAACTGATGATATGAACAAAAATAAAAAAAGCCTATTTTAATAAAGTCTTTTTCTGTACTAAATCAAGGCAAAGAGTTAGAAAAGTTGCATTTCTGTTAGAGGGATAATTAGATTGTACCTAGGCTGTAGAAGATATTACTTCCATAGCAAATGTACTTGATCATAAGAGATTATAAATGAAAGCATTTTTCTAATTGGACAGGTCTGGCTCCTATAGAGAATTGTAATTTTCCTGCCCTTTCTCCAGGAGTAAGTACTTGCTTGAACCAAAGCCTGTGCTAGGTCTTGAGTTCACCCCTATGTATTGCTGTGCCAGAGGCAATGAACCCACCCAGACCCGGCAGGCTAGTACAGAAAACACTCCAGTGGCCCTGTACAAGCCAGATCAGGTCCAGGGAAATCATCATTAAGCAAGAGCTAATAAAACCTACTTGTTTGCCTGTGGAGACACTGACTCTTCTTTGCACTACATTGTCCCCAAGCACCTATAGATCCTTCATGCAGGTCATTTCTGCACCCTTTCTCTTTGATCAGTAGGTTATTCCATGGAGGGAGCGACCACATAATTTGAACTCAGGTATCTAATTTAGGTGTCAAGACTCACCAAACAGAGAGGTCTTCAAATTTCCACACTCTTTTATAGATAATTTAGGCTCTTAACTGAAAGTGTTGTGAATCAAGTGGTTGAAGTAGTCAAAAGTAGGTGGTTTATGGGGTCTTCTGTGTCTAGCAGAAAAGTTTTGTCCTAATATTGAATTATCCACAAAATTATTTCAGAAATAATTATCTGAAGGCTAGTGTTAGGGGAAAAAAAAAAAAAAAAAAGGAAAGCTGAAAGAAACACAAACATACAAACATTTCAAATCAATTCCACACCACAGGTGCCATAGTTTATGACACACCTGTTAGAGAAAAAAATAAATTAATGCCTGGAAATTCACAGAAATGAAATTTTTGACAAATATACCAATAGGCAAATGTAACCCTCGCTGTAGCTGAGGCCAGCAATGGTAGAGTGAAAGAGGACAAGAAAAAGCAATGGTCAGTACTGTCCCTTTTTGAGATAAGGACTGAGTTTGCATTCTACCTGCTGGTGAAACACAGAGGTGATGCCCTAGAGGGGCTGATTGAGCTTGTGCTGAAGATCAGCAGCAGCTGGGAGCAGCAGTGGTAGTTGTGGAAGCCCTGGATAAGAAGGCAGCAAGAGGACTGGTACAAATGGAAAAGTTCCTTTTTACCCAGCAATATATTTTCTAGAGGTTAGCATGTCCCTAGGCATAGAGATTAATTATTTCAGATACTTCTTAGCTTGGGAAAAGAGGTCAGCTTTTTTTTTTTCCTTTAGTTTCTCAGTCTACTTTCAACTAATTCTTGGACTGCTGCCCTTGACCTATGCGAAGGTTAGTAATCTTGTTTGCTGATGTCTTGTTATGCAACTTTTTTTTGATTTATTGTCTTACTGTGTTTTTTTAATTAAATTTATTTTTGCTTAAACATTTTTGACTTGAAGAGATAGTCCTCATTGCTTTGTGCCTTTATTTCTTAATCTTCTGAGATGAAGGCTAAAAGTACAGGGTAGTTTTTTTTTTTTTTTTTTTTTTTTTTTTTTTTTTTTCTTCCTCCTCTCCTTCTTCTCCCCTCTCCTTCCTAAGCTTTCCGAATAAACTACTAGAATTTGCAATGATTTCTTGTCAGTGTCAAAGAACATAAGTTATGATTCCCTGGGCAACCATAAACTTCTAGCTCATTTTTATTTTTCCTCACAAGATTTAAAGTCGAGTTACTTCCTAAGTAGTGTAATACTTTTTATACTGAATTCTTACTCTGCATTTTTAGGACACTTTACTGAATAGGACTTAGGATATTCCTCTCTCAACATTCCTTTCTAGAGAAGATCTGCATGGTTACAGCACGTAGTATTAGGCTGAACTGTATTTGGCTTTGTAGTACTTTGCTTTTCTAAGTGTTTTCCTGGCTGCATGATTTTGTGGTTGGATCCAACTCCACTGAAATCAATGTAAAGGTTCTGTGACTGGTGGGAGTTGATTTGGATATTAAATATTTTGAGGTTTTTAAATTATAGAATCCTTAAGGTTGGAAGGGACCTCTAGAGGTTATCTAGTCCAACCCCCCTGCAAAGGCAGGGTCACCTAGAGCACGTGGCACAGGACTGCATCTAACCAGGTTTTGAAGATGTCCAGAGAAGGAGACTCCACAACCTCTCTGGGCAGCCTGTTCCAGTGCTCTGTCACCCTCACTGTTAAGAAATTTTTCCTTAAGTTCCTGTGGAACTTTTGATGCTTCAGTTTCTGGCCATTTCCTCTAGTTCTGTCGGTGGCCACCACTGAAAAGAGGCCAGCACCATCCTCCTCACTGCCTCCCTTGAGGTATTTCTAGACACTGCTCAGGTCCCCTCTCAGCCTTCTCTTCTCCAGGCTGAACAGGCCCAGCTCCCTCAGCCTCTCTTAATATGGCAGATGTTCCAGGCCCCTGATCATCCTTGTGGCCCTGCGCTGGACTCTCTCCAGCAGCTCCACATCCCTCTTGTACTGTGGGGCCCAGAACTGGACACAATACTCCAGATGCGGCCTCACCAGGGCTGAGTAGAGGGGCAGGATCACCTCCCTTGATCTGCTGGAGACACTCTTCTTAACGCAACCCAGGATCCCATTGGCCTTCTTGGCCACAAGAGCACACTGCTGCCTCATGGTCAACTTGTCGTCCACCATGACACCCAGGTCTTTCTCTACAGAGCTGCTCTCCAGAAGGTCAGTCCCCAGCCTGTACTGGTGTTTGGGGTTATTCCTCCCCAGGTGCAGGACCTTGCACTTGGCCTTGTTGAATTTCATAAGATTTCTCACCGCCCAGTTGTCCAGTCTGTCCAGGTCCCTCTGGATGGCAGCGCAGCCCTCTGGGGTATCATCTACTCCTCCCAGTTTGGTATCATCAGCAAACTTGCTGAGGGAGCACTCTGTGCCTTCATCCAGGTCATTGATGAATAAATTGAACAGGACTGGACCAAGGACTGACCCCTGGGGGACCCCGCTACCCACAGGCCTCCACCTAGACTCTGCACCGCTGATCACCACCCTCTGAGCTCTGCCATCCAGCCTTCTTATCTCATAGCCTAGAAACCAGTTAAAAACAGATATGAAAAATTCAGAGGTCTCTCAGAATAGCTGCACAATATCTACTAAATTAATCCATAATTGAATTAATTTGACAGGGAAATTGTTTTTTTCCAGAAGAAATGATTAAGTAATCATTTTGCAAAACTACTTAATTGCTTTTTTACAGAAATGCTTTCTATCACACTTGCACCAATTTTCCTGGATCAGTTGATCATCAGTTATATATTGACCTTTAAAGCAGAGTTCCATGCATCTTCCTTGGACACCCAAACAGAAAGTTTCAGTAACATACTGGGTGGGGTTTAATTACATTATGAAACAAAATGAAGCATTAATACAGTGGCAGTAGTAATGTCAGAACTATCATGGAGAACGTGTGTAAAGATAACAAAAGGCAGCAAGCAGTGGGAATAATTATTCAACTGAGATTAAATCCTCTTGCTCTTAGCATCCTTGTTGTGAGGTGTAGCTTATTTCCCTACTTTGCTCCCCTGCCAAAACAATTTTGATAGAGGCAATGGGTATTCCCATAGGATGAAATCTGCTCTAAATCAAGATTGTGGAGCGGATGTCTTGCCCTACAGCATGCTATTCTGGCAGTAATTAATAGGTCTTTCTGCCTATGTTTCCTGTAGCCTCTGAGTTCTGAAATATTTTCAGTAGCACCAAATTAACAGGAAAGATATTGCAGAGTGTAGTCATCAGTGGGTGCCTATTATATGCATGCACTGCATTGAAAAAGCAATGCAAGAAGCAGTTTCAGAAGCAGATAGATCTAGACTTGGGAGAAGATGAGAAAAGGCTTGTTGTCTGTTATCTCCTAAGGCAAGAAAGCTTTCCCCTTTTGCCATGTCCTGCTTCTCTTGGGAAGCAGGAGGCATATTCTGAAGTTGAACTTGGGAGTACCAGAAACGCAGAGCCTGAAAAGGTAATTTGGGATGTGAATGTAGAGATTTCTGTGAATTGAATGGTAAGGCTTCCTGAATGGAGGAGGTGGTTGAAGGCAGTGCGGCCCAGACTGAAGAGAGATGGGAAGCCTGGAGGAAATGGGGTGGAGAGGGATGTGAACTGACAGCTGGGGATGAATGGTGACAAATTGGTAAAATAAGTTGTAAAGTACTTTGAGTGTGAGTATTTAAAAGAAGAAATGTGGAAGTATTGAAGAGCAGGGGCTCAAGGTTAAGAACCAGAAGCATTTTATTGAGCATCAGATAAAGCTTATTGTATCCGGGACAGCACAGTATATACCTTATTTGCCTACAAGCATGCAAAGCACAGTTACTTAATAAGGCAATAATCTAAAGGCTTACACTGAGATTATCCAATCAGCTTCAGTCCTGCAGCAGTTGTACAGTAGCTTTTTCTCCTTGTTTGCTGAAGAACGCCTGCACTGCTGTCCTTGAGGTTGGTTATCTACTAACGAGGCATCCTGTACTACTGTCCTTGAAACAGGCTTCCACAAAGAAATAGTGGAAGGAGGTGAACAGACTGAGTGAGGCTAGGATTAAATGAATAAATGGATAACACAGGAATAAGGGTTTTCTTTTACCAGATCTCTAATGGCAAGGAACATTAACAGGATGAAGTGTTGTACCCGCAGAATAGTTGGGGGTGGCAGGGACTTCTGGAGATCAACTCCCTGCTCAAGCAGGGACACCTACATCAGGTTGCCAAGGAACATGTCCACTTGTATTTTGAATATCTCCAAGGATGGAGACTCCAAACCCCTCTGGGCAACCTGTTCCAATGTTCAATTGTCTTCATAATAAAGAGGTGTTTTCTTATACTCAATTTCCTGTTTTTCAGTTTGCTTTTTCACCTTGGATATCACTGAGAAGAGTCTGGCCCCAGCTTATTCAGTCCCTCCCATCAGATATTTATATACATAGATAAGACTCCCCCCCTCAGTCTTTTTTTTTTTTTTTTTTTTCCTCCAGGTTAAACAGTCCCAGCACTTAATTGTCTTCTCTCCCTTCCTTACCAAATTTCCACTTTCCTTAGCTAAAAGGAAGCTTCTTTTTGACCCAGGTTTTCTTACTAGGAAAATGTGCTGGGGGGGATTGCAGCTTTGTTGAATATTTGCACTTGATTCCAGCAGGTTCATCAAAGATCATCAGAGAGGCCTTGTAATACAGATTCCTCAGTTCAGTTTTATTTCACGCTGTTGTGAGTGCTCAGATGCTGAGCCAATGGGTGGCATAAGTAATAAGACAAATTAGAAGGTGGATGATAATGTGTAAAAGTAAATAGAAAATGGATTTTCTATTTATAGGCTGAAAGTCGCACTCTTATTTAGAATATTGCAAGGTCATATTTAAGTTGGATAAGATAGCGCAGAGGAGACTGGGACAGGCATGCTCTGTACATTAGGAATAAGTCATCAGGAGGAAGTCTTTGTGCTCCTCTACAAGATCATCAGTCTCCATCAAAAGACTAATGCAGCTTTGGAGTTGGCTTTTGTGGTATGATATGGGCAGGCTTGTGCTCCATATGGGTATTCCATATAGTACCATACTGGAATTGGATATTAATGTCTTTCTATAACTAAGAAGATGCCACCCATCTTCCCTTGCTCCCTGAGGTGGGTCAGGGTGAACTTTCTTTCACTAGAGGCCAGGAAATCATCCTACCCTACCACAGGAATTCACAATTAAATAAGATTAACAGCTTCAAGAAACATCTAAAACATCTGTGTTGTGTGTGTGGTTTTTTTATTATTATTATTATTATTATTTCCTTTGGGGCCTTTTCAGTTAGATAAAGCAGACATTAGATGGGGAAAAAAAAATCTTTGTTTCTTCAGGGCACTTGCTCTGATCGATTTTCTTATTTGCTCTTAATGACTCTTTTGTACTTGAGATTATCACAGAGATTTTTTTTTTTTTTTTTTTTTCTGCACAGGCCACCAAGCAGTGGGACAACAAGAATTTCTCACATATGATCAATATATCTAAGATAGCAAGGTTGATGTTGCAACAAGACAAGTTTGTTGTGTGTGTAGCGAAAAGGAATTTTACTGATCTCTAACAAGACTAGACATTTGAAACTTAGAACCTTCAATTCACAGGTTTGGGGTTTGTTTGTTTGTTTTTCTTTTTTCCCTACATTTTCAATCCAAGTGACATCTGAGTCTGATTTGGAGTGAGCTTTTAGTTTCTCCAGGCTGAGGGTGGTGTTTTTTTTTTTTTTTTTTTTTTTTTTTCCCCTCCCCCTGTCCTATCCAAGGCTCTTGGGATTGATATCTTAAAATAAACTAAACAAACTCCATTTTCTTTTGAAACAATAATAAAGGCTTCATATAAATAACATCCAATAAAATCCCAAGTGCAAAACTTTGCAATGATCAGTGGAGTGCTTTCTTTTGCATACAACTCTGTCTATCCCAGATGAGAACTTGCAGGTTTACTTGATGAATTAGTTGAAATAAAAGTAGTTGTGCTTGATGAGAAATAGTTACAAGACTGCTGCTATTGCTGTGTTTTGGAAATGACCACAGAGCTAATACTTTTCAGTTGTGTTGTAGCATTTTGAGGCTCATGTCCCTGTGCTGAGCTCTCTGGCTGGAGCCCTGGAATCTCTGAATTCCCTCTGTTCCATGGAAATTGATCTCGGAATGGCAGGGAAATGGTTAAATCCTGAAAACTACTGCTGCATCCAGAAATGGTTTATTGTCCAGTTTGTTTACAATGTGGTACAGTTTAAATGACAAATATTTTGTCTTGTTAATAATAAATATTAAGTGATTGGTTTTCAAGGTTCTTTAGAGGTTGCATATGTCTTTACTCTGCAACCCTCGCTTGCCCTTTTAGGGTTTTGTATCTATTTGTGTGTGTTCTTTTCCAGTTAACTGTGTGTTTGTTTGTGTCTCTCCCTGAGAGTCTAAATTCACCAACTACAAATGGGGATAAAGCTGCATCAGAAAGGTATCAGGAGGATAAATGCACTGGAGAATGCAAGGCATCTGCACTTTGACATTACAGCTGTGTTAGTGTTGGAGGTAGATCACATTGTAGAGACTCTGCAATAAAAGTGGTCAGAAAACTTACTGAGTCAGGAGAGCTGTATGAAAGAAAATGGAATTTGGATTGGTCCATGAGTCTGAAATTTCCTTAGGCATTTGTGATGACTGAAGATACAGAGGCTGTAAGAATGGTAATTACTGCCTTCAACTAGAGAAGGACTGAGATATTTCTGTGCAGAGATGAACTGAACTCTAAAAGGAAGATGAATACATGCAGAACATTGAAAAGGAAAATGAATGGCAGTGCCAACTGATTGTAAAGCACTAAAAGAGTGTTCACAACAATGAGCAGTAAATGAGTAATCTGGGTAGAAAGTCTTACTGTAGTGTAATAGCCTGACAGCAAAGGGCACTCTGAGGAATGTGGAAGGAATGTCATCTTTGAAGATTGCCTAGAAGCAAGAGCTCCACGTTCACAGGCCGACTTAATCAAAGCAAGCTACCCATTAACTTCTCTTTTTTTTTTTTTTTTTTTTTTCTCCAGAACTTTGTATGTCACAGGACCCTTCTCTGGATAGAGAAGGGCTTTCTCTATGCTTTTGTTAGCAATGAGTGATGTTATTGAAAAAAATATCATCAAAAGCCTTTTATGCCTTGCTTTTACACTTGTGCAAGCTTTTTTATTTTATTTTTATTTTTGAGTGGTTTGTTTGTTTTCCCCCAGGGTGAGGATGGAGTTTGTTTTATACTCTTCTGTTTATTACTATTGCCCACCTTGATTTAGTTCCTGAATCTTGATCAAGGGTTTCTCTTTGCTTTGGGGAATCTGAAGGCCTATTCTGTAATGGAGAAGCAATGGAAAACTAAATAGCAACATCCTGCTTTGAAACCCTATATCTTTCCTGGAGCTCAGATGCTGATCAAATGTAACTGGCCATAGGGAAAGTGTTAGTGGACATGTGGGGGATAACTGTGATGGGGCAAACCTTCCTTGGTAGAAAAGGAGCAGTGGTGAACTGAAACACCAAAGCTGAAAAGATGTTTAAGGTTAAAATAAGGTGATAACCAGCAAGTGGCTGGGTTAGAGGGACAAGGTCCTCATTTGAATGCTCTGCAGTAGCCTCGGTCACAAGACAGTCTAGCAGAGATGCTCTCGTTCCACTCCCAGGCGGGAGTCAGTCTCAAGATGTGAGTGTATTTACAGATGCAACATATTTTACTGGAACCACTCAGACACGTACATAAGAAAACTCAGTAATGCTATTGCTGTAATTCTTGTTCTTCCTGCTCCAACCCAACCTGCCCAGCTATACATTATTCCAATTTTTTGCATCACAAAGAAATGGATAGAGCTTGGTTGTCCCAGGTCTTTGGGCAGCTATGAAATATCAAGATTTATGTGATTTTTCTCCTCTATAGTATCAGAGACACGATTAGGGTTTTATACAAAAACTGCTTTATATCCATAGACAGAAGCTATACTTTCTAATATTCTATGTTTCCAGAATAACAATGAATAGTGGCTTCCATTATATTTCCCTGCCTTCAAGAAAGTTAATGATTTATTTCATATTCTAAATTAAACTTCAGGAACCTCAAGTAAATATTCCAGTGGCACCTCTATAGAGATGCTTTAGCCAGGCCCAGATTTATCTGGGAGTAGAGGGAAAGAGAACTTTAACCCAGGACCATTAGTAAGTGATGCAGCCCCAGCCATGCTGAGTTCCTCATTGTGTCAGGCCTATGTCTGCCACAGCCATATTAGCTGAAAACTATTTTGACCCTATCAAATTAAAAGGTTAAATTTATGAAACAGGAAATGGTATTTTTGTGACAGCTGAGGAAGAGCAATTAAACATATAACAACTGCATAACGTATGCACATAAAAAATCATGAAGGTGATCTCTGGGGTGAAAGTAGATTGAGTTCTTGCTAAACAGTGTATGCAAGTGGTACAAATCTCTTAATGTTACAGGGTCAGGTGATTTATGGAATTATTTCTGTACGAGCTATTTCTAGATGTGGCCTAAGTCAGAGGTTCCAGCTGGCTAGATATCTAAGCATCGGTTTACATATGTCAGGATCAGTGGAATTTTATCAAGTACAATTAAAGGGAACTAGGTAGGACACATCTGCTAGTGCTTCATTTTGAGGCTATAAGTGCTTAAAAAAAGGTAAATGTCCTTGTCATGGAGAGAAGCCAGTTAAAATATAACATTTGCAAATGCCTTCAGGGACAAGATATTAAGTGTTCTGGTCTCAATTCAACAATGATAGATAAAGGCACAATTTCTGTTCACTGTGGTGGAGTCAAATATGGTATTGGCATAGAAGTTTGGAGAGAGAGAGAAAAAGAAATAACTTCTCCCTGTTTTTTTTTTTTTTTTTTTTTTTTTTCCTGTTCTCAGTTTCTGCTCACCTAATCAATAATGTAAAAAATAATTAAAAATTATGTAAAAGAAAATCTTGCTCAAAGAGAAAGAATATGAAATGTGGCATGCTGAGATTTAATTTTAGGCATAATATCTCATTCAATAGGTATTTGATTATTTCAAGTTCACAAAGCAAACGAACATTTCCTTTAAATAAAGGGATAATGACAAACCAAGTTAAAAAGTATGAGGAAATACAGGAAATCCGCAAGGGGAGCAAGATAACAATATGTGACCACAGTAATGACTTAATTGACAAAATATACACTTAGTATAATAACTCACAGGATAATATTATTTAATCCACTCTTGAATTCTAGAGTGGAGAGGAAGTCAGTCTTGCTTATAGTTTCTCAGTAATGGTGAAAGAAGAAAAGGATGCATCTACTACCATTATTAGACCAAACCACCTAGAGACTGTCTGGAATTGAAGCCTTTGTCATGAACAACTTGCCTAGTTATTCAGTGCACAGGATGAATCATGCGTATGAAGAGGGTAAATAGGATGGGATGATTTCAAGAAAGTCCATATATTTAAAACTTGTTTTATGTCAGTTCACACAAATGACTAGCAAAATTAATTGCATGACCATCTAGAACAGAGAAGGAACACCATAAGAGAGTGTTAAGAAATGTTCTCAAGTGAACTGGACCAGATTGACTTTGCCTGGGATATTTTAAGAATTAGGTGAAGTAGTCAAATTAGCTACTGCTTGAGAATTCATGAAAGTTGATTGAGTTATATATGATTGGGAAAGGACAAAAATAACAGCTACCTTTAAAATAGAGGAGGGCAGGGGAATAGTAGCTAGGAAATAATAAACTAATCAATTTAACTTCAACTCAAGCTCAGTAAATAAACTATTTGCAAACACTTGGAAGACAGCAGGGAAATTATTAATATAATAAATAATATGTTAGTACATATAATTTCAAAACAATTTTTTAATTTTGTGATCTGGTGGTTTTACTGGTAGGGTTCTACTAGAACCCACCTTGGGTATGTTTTTTTTATTCTATGTTCTTATTAACAATCTGAGTAAAAATCTTATTAAGCTTGCAGGTGATTCAAAGTTAAGTGTTAGATTATATCATTCAAATTCAGAATTATCTTGAAAGTATGCAGAATTAGTCTGGTAAGAGGTAAGAAGGTGAGTATGTATGTCAAATACATGTCAGTTTTGCTCAGACAGCAGTTGAGGGCCAAAGGAAATTCCATTGTGGCCATGGACAAACCAATATGTTTTCTATGAGGTGGAATGGGAAGTCCATGTGAGAACGTTGAAGGAGGAGAGGGATTTTTGAGCAAGAAGGGGCCAAACAGATCTGTTCTTTGTTTGCAAAGTAATTAAGGCTCAATTGAGATTTCTGGAGAGCTATCAGTGTTTTGAACTGGCCTTCTCAAAATTTGTAAATAGCTAAATTAACTAGAAGGGGCTCTTCTATGCTAGCTAAGAACTTTTTAAGAAGGAATCCAACTTAGAAGTTGTATATTTTTCTGCTTTCTAGGAAGAAGACCCATTGGGGATGTAATTTTCTGTTTGTTAGGTAAATGTCCCCTATAGATCACATTTAGACTTGTACTGTGGCATTGAAAGATTATAGTATTAAGAGAATTTAGGTAATTTTGGATGAGCCTTAACGCACACATAATGTAGCAGAAGTCTAGGTAAACTCTGCCACAATTAATAAATAAATAGCAGTTATAGCTCAATAGAAATAAATAGCTCAATAGAAAAGCCAGGAAGACCAACATCGGGAACGATGAAAGAAGAAGAAGAAAAAAAGTTTTCCTCAAGGAGGATAACAGGAAAGCCCTTCAACGTCTCTGGTTGAGCATAAGCAGGAAATTGAGAGCTAAAAGTGAAGCCGAAGAGCACCTTTCTCAAACTGATGCTTTTCATGTTCAAACTGACAGCAAAATGTTCCTTAAACTTGTCAAAAGAAGGAAGTCAGGGCATTAGTGGGACTGCTTAATGACAAAGGTATAAGAGTGCTCAGGGAAGTTTAAGCCACAGCAGAGAAACTTAGTTGATTCTTTGTGTCAGTCTTTTATTGTTGAAGATTTGGGGTAGATTCCTATACATGTGCTGTTGACAGGAAGAAATGGAATGGAAGGCATGTAGGAAGTGGTTTCAGGCCCCTGGATTCCAGTTTTGCAGATGAGCATGGTCACAATCATCAGATAAACACTGAAAAGACTAAAGGTGGGATTCAATTACCTGCTATGGGCATCTAGCGCTATGAGGAGGTGGCAGACATGAGATAGTACCTCCAGGCTCAAAATATCTCATTACCCTTAGTGAACATTTGCCTTGGGTGGTTAAGGTAAGAGTGTTAGGGCACCTGAACCTTTGCCCAGTTAATTGGGACAGTTCCAAAGTAGACAGCTCCAAAGTGCATTCAGTACTCACCAATGCTGAGCTAGCCAGCCATCAAGTTGTCTCTGGGTACTCTCTGGAGCTTGCAAATATGCAAATCTGCAAATTGGTATTCAGACCTTGTGAGGGGAAACATCTAGTGGAGTAGGTCTTATACATCTGTTACAGAAGAGTGCAAAAATAATGCTATTGCACCCAGAAGTCCCCCACAAATAAGGACCAGTCCTCAGTTATTCACATAATGTGCTGGTTTGGAGCTTGATCTAATATCTTTGGAACTCTGACCATGAGATTATTTTCTGACATTTGCTCTAAGATCCATCAGGATAATCCTTATACATTGCTTACATTATTTACCTTACAGTTGGTTAATATCTTTCATTGTTCATTTGCAGTAGATTCTGTCTTCTTCTGACTAATGTATGTGAAGGTGCAGGAAAAGCCTGTGCAATGCTGGAAATAGGCTAAGAAACAAGCCTTAACAAGGTTTTTTTGCATCAGAGAAAAAAAAGGGACAGAGAATATACAAGAGTCTGATGCTAAAACTTCACTTCTACCCTCTTCCATTTCCATTCTTATCAAACAAAGAGGACAAAAAAGTAGTCAGAAATTAATCATCTTTACCAAGTGCATGCAAGTCAGACTTGTTTTTACAGGCTTTTAAAGGGAACCAGAGGGAATCTGGAAGACTGATAGTACAGTATAAATGAAAAAAAAAAAAAAGGCGAAATACATAGATACATAATACATAAAATTATATATGATTGGAAAGGTAGATGTTTGCTAACAGATGTTTAAAGAATATAATTTTTTTTTGCTGAGCTAACATTTAATAGATTTATACTTCATGGGGTACCAAATTCAGATATTCCAACTTTGTTAACGATTAAAATGCTAGCACAGACTAGAGCACAGAATGAGTGTATCACAAGATTTCCGACCCCCCAAAGCCATCCTGAAGTTAAACTGAGGATACTACTTATAAAGAAAAAACCTTTTGTCATATTTTTAATAAGAGAAAAAACAATACATCACTGGCCATTACATGTATTATGCATTATTTATTGATCTTTATCCTTGTGCTTCTCCAACTTCAGGACTAGCCATACATAGTGTGGAGGCTCTAAGCCTAATCTAGGGGCATAGTCCTAATTAAAGAAAAATATCAAATGATCACGTCTTCCATTTATTTCACAAATTTTCAAGCCCCTTTCACTTTACTTGTAACCACCACTGCTCTAAGGCACTTTTGCCATTCCAAGCTGGGATCCCAGGCCAGCGCTTATCCACACTCCTGCTCATCTCCCAAACTCTGTCCAGATCCCCACAAGCTCACCAGCTAAAAAAATGGGCTATTTTGCCTAAATTTTATCTTGTTGGCTGTAGAGGGTGTTTGACGTTAATCCCAGTGAAGCTAAACCACCTGTAGTGCAGGGGAAAAAAAATAGTATTTTTTTATCATAGTGAACAGTCAGTGCAGGGAAGTATAAATCAGGAATACATAATGAATCTAGTAATGTGCTGTTATATACACTTGCTCAAACATGCAATAAGGGTGCAGTGTTTTCCCCAATTTATCTAAGTGTTATTTCAGATGTTCAGTTGTCACTACTGCCAAGCCAATATAAAACTTCTTGGAATAAGCTCAGATATGTTCTTAATATATTGTTCATAATGTTGTTCAATATAAGATTCCTACACTTCTGGAGCTGGAATACAAGTCCTCTTCTCCCTACTCTTACTGCAGAACTACTGGATCAGGATCAAGTTTTTGGTTTCGATTTCTAACCCTATGAGTTGCTGTTTATGCTCTACCATGTAGCTTCATAGTGCAGAGCAGGAGTGAAAGGGCTGAGAACAGCTGCTATTCTGGAAGTGGGGACATCTGGAGATGTGTATGTGAACCCCCTAACCGGGGGCAAGAACTGAGGTTATGTACGCATCACAGGTGTGCTCACACCGTTGCTCAAATATCGTTGCTCAAAGCTGTTGAGGGAACACGGAACCCCTTTTTTGTCGTTTTTTTGAAATGACAAAAAGGTTCTGCTGTAGGAATGGAGAAAGATGTACGAGCGTGTCTTCCAAGCAGGACTAAGTCCAAAGCCTCAGTGAGAGACAGCCCTGGTCCATGGTTATTGATGAGTTGGATTCCACTTTATGCTGATCTAAAACTTCTCAAACCTTCCCCTCCACCTTGCCCCAGCTGCATGTTTTTACCCCTTGGTTGGGTCTGGTGTGACTGGTGGCAGAGCCAGTCCAGATCACAGCCTGGCTGCAGGCTATGGGGTTTGGGTTTTCAGTTGTAGCCAGTGCCCAGTCGCGCATGTGCAGGTGCCGGAACGAGGGACGGGCAGCCCCAACTTGAGCAGCATGAGCTGACAGGAGCTCCATGGCCACCTGACTGCATCCCAGCGGTGGCACAAGCACTGGTGCATCCCTGAGGTGGCACAACTGCTGGTGCTCAACAAGGCATAGCAGGGAAGTGGGTGCGTTACAGCCCTCTCTTTTTTGGGTTAATCCCTGGAGCTGGTCTTGCATCAGGCTGTCCCATGCATCGCTGCAACAGGGAAGGTGGACAGCTGTGGAGGGGAGGCCTCCGCAACAATGCTGCAGACCAGGCCACCACCTAGATCTTGTGCTGTCTCTGCTAACTTCAGGGAGGGAAAGGATGACCTGGATGAAACACAGCGGTGGAGTGACGTTCGGGTCCTCAAAGGCACCTCGCGTCCTAGGGTGCCTCTTAGAAGGAGCCTCGGAAGGCTCCCGCCGCCGAGTCGGGGCGCGGGGAGGGACCCGCGGCCGCGGTGGGGCCCGTCCCTGGCGGCGCTTGCGGCCCGGGGGCTGCTCGCCGGCAGTGCCGTGCAGTAGCGGGCGCTGTCCCCTAGATGGAGCCCTGCGGCGCGCGGCGGCCTCGCTGCCAGCGGCGGCGGCCAGGAATGCGCGCAGCCTCCGCCCCCCCTGCTGCCCTCCCCCGGCGCCTCCGAGCGAGCGACACCTTCCCCCCGCGCGCCGCCGGGCCCGCTCCTTGACCCCGCGCAGCGCCGGGCGGCCTGGGGCCAGCGAGCGGCGGAGCGCGGCACGGCGGCCATGGCAGGAGCCGGAGGCGGCGGCCGCTGAGCGCCCGGGCCGGGCCGGGCCGGGGGGCGCTCCCGGCTCGGCGAGCAAAGCGAGTCCTCGTTCCTGCGGCGGGGGGCGCGGAACGGCGCGGACAGGAGCTGTGCCTGGAGCCGCTCGGCTATTTTTAGCGGTTGCTGCCGCTGAAGTTGCCGCCGGGCCGGGTGCGGGTGGCCGCTCGCTTGCCCTGGCTCTCCCCATGGTCCTCGCGCCCGCGGGGCGCCCTGCTCGCTGCTGCTGCCGCCGCTGCTGCCGTCCCTATCGCCGCCAAAACTTGGGGCAAAGTTTCTGCGCCAGGCGGTGAGTAGCGGGCGGCAGGGGAAGGCGGCGGAGGGGGCTCCCGCTGCCTGCCGCGAGGGCGAGGGACGGGGCGGCCCGTCCCGTCCGAGACCCCGCGAGCGGCTCTGGGGAGCCGCGGGGGCTGGAGGCGGCGGAGCGGCCGCCCCGGCTGCAGCCGCCCCGGCTCCCGGTATCGTCTCTTCCCGCGGCCGCTCCGCGTGTGCGGGGCCGCGGCGGCGCCGTAGCTGCCCCGAGCGCGGGGCTCGTCCCGGCGTCTCCGACGCCCCCTTTCCTCCCTCCGTCTCCTTCAAGTATTTCTTTCCCTTAAACTTTCCGCGCTCGCACGAGGGGCTGGTTATATTCCCGGTGTGTGGTCTGCCGTGAGTATCCCTTGGGAAGCGACACCGAGCGCGGTGGTTTTAAGCAAATACTGCAAATTGGATGTTGGGGGCATGCGAAAGGGAAGGCGGCGGTGGTGGAGGGATGAGCGTGAGCGAGGGTTTCCCACGCGCAGAACCCGCTGTGCTGGTTGCCGAGTGGCATGGGGCTGGGGCTCCGGGTCTGGATGTACGTTAGTGGCTTCTCTTTTCAGTGCATATCTCTTTCAGAAGCTAATGTTTTATGAACTTAATCTGCTTCAGTTTTATCCTCGTGTAACCAGAAAACAGGCATTGGTTGGTCATCTTTCTGTTTTTGGTTAAATCGGAAATAACAATGAAATAATTCGAAAAATTTGGCTTAACTTTGATCCCATTTTATATATCCTGTGAACCTTTAAGCAAATATTTACTGATAGAAAAATTTCATTTAGACATCAGGCAAATAGGTATTTGAGTCTGAAAGGCTCATGACTATAGGATAGACTTGCTTATTCACATCACTAGTGCAAATGTACTTGGAGATAGAATCAACAAGAGCAGTTCTATTAAGTTTTATATGAGATAGCATATTTTAAACAATAGTGTTTTAAATATCGAGACTAGTTTGCTGTTGAAATGTTTAGTGGTTCTCGGTGATAAGTATGAATATTACTGACAGCTGTTCAGAACAACTTTACATATTTAAATAGGAATGCAGTGTCTCTCTTCTATTACTAAAATTCCAACTTGCAATGTCCTGTCTTATTACAGGACATTGATATGCCTTAATTATAAGGGATGTGCAAGCAAGACAGTTCACAATACTTTCCCGGGGCATTGTTTCCAAAATTGCCAGAAAATGGCAGTAATATACCACATTTATGAAGGTAACTTCTGAAACTCTAATGTATAGAGAGGTCATAGATACCTCATAAGTAATTTGGAGCTTAAGCGGTCAAGTAATTTTTTTTATTGCTTGGACCTGTTGTGTTGTCTCCCCACACTGACACATCTGCACAGCTCAAAGCAGTGCCATGCATGTATATAAATGTGAAGGTCTTATAGCTGCTTTTTCAGAAGCGTTGCTTTGTAGGGCTCTGCAGCATGGCTCTACAGGCTTGGGTGTCTGCGCGATGCTGGTTGTGTACGTTTTTATTAACAGAAGTAGTGAGTGTGGTCCCTTGTGTCCATTTCCAGTAGGGGAAAAATAAAATCTTTAATGGTAATTCCCCTATTTCCAGGTTGGTACCTTTTTTTTTGCTGCGATGTGAAGGCTGAGGAAGTATAATAGATACTGGTGCTTTATGGATTGTGTAACTTTCACTCCTAGGGTCTTTTTCCCATGACTGTTTATAAATCTCTGTGGATGTGTATACACGTTAATAGGAAACTCCTACCAAAGGAAGCTTCCTTTTGCTGCAGATTTTTTTTTCTTTAAACAAAGCAAATATTTATTTTAGGCTGCTAATGGAACATCAATTTGAATCCTTAAAATGCTGTGCATTATATTTCAAATATCAGATCTTCTTAGAGAAAAAATCTGTGAATATTTGTCATTGAGCAAGTACAATGGGCAATGATGCTTTTAATTTTTATGTTATTATCAGGCAGTCGACAACACTTTTATTCAACTGATTTGAAGCATTGGTAGTTGTTAGGTGTCTAAAAGTTTTCAAGGCATTTCATGCAGTAAAAATGATGGTAATATCAAGCAGAGAGAATAAAGGTAGCAGAGAACGGAAAGGCGAGGATAACAACAATTTAAATAGCAGGTCTGCACAGATCAGGTGGGAGCCCCTGAATGATGGATTTGCTAAATGGTTGGGTTCCTCCTAACTAAAGGATCTGTCAATTTTTTTTTCACCGCGTATTGATCCCACAGAAGGATAACTCTTTGGTCCAGCCATGGGGATTGCAGGAAGAAGGCAGTGTGAGGGAAGCAGGCAGTGAGGCTGCCACTACAATTGCCGTGAGGGCAAAAGGTTGACGCAACAAGATACTAGCTTGTGAGCGGAATGCTCAAGTTTCTGTATTCATCAATAAGGGGATTTCTCCACAGTTTGGCTGAAGAGCAGGACAAATGGAGGGGAGACTGAGTGGAGCCATGAGCGAGTGGGACAAAAAGAGCCATCTGCAACGAACAGATGGCAGGAGGCAGGAGTTCAGTGTAGGCGGGCCGGGAAGGCTGTAACTTCTGAGTACCTTGGCCAAGGGGGAAAAGGAGAGGGCGTCCCTCGGTCGAGAAATTAGGATAAAAGGGGGGGCTGCGTCCCCCAGCAATTGGAGACACCCCACAGGGATATGCCTGGTGGACTCTCCCTTTATTCGAATAAAGTTTTAGGACTCCTCTGTCTCCTTTTTGGACATTCAGTTCTTGATAGCGAGATTTTCCGCACAATTGGGGGCTCATCCGGGATCCTTCCACCTTCCGGGAACGGCAGACGGCGATTGGAGTCGACGGCGCGCCTCACCAAAGCTTTTGGTGATCGACTCCCTTTGACGGCAGCCTGCACCGGACGACTGATTGGGTTCCCGAGACTGTCCGGAGACAGACGAGAAGCGGATCAGGGGGATCCGCAGGTAGGACCGGGAGGGGGTCCTCAAGGGTTCTGACGGAAAGGACTAGGCCTGACGGAAAGGACCTCCAGGTAGCGCTAAGTCCGACGGAAAGGACCATTGAAATCTCACTGGTGAGTACTATGGGGCAGTGGGGAACAAAAGGGGTGACGACCCCGACATGGACATCCAGGGAGGGCAGCAAAGGGAAGCCAAAAGAGGATACTGGGAAAAAGGAATGATGACCTCGACTTATCCCCATATAGTCCCTTGGGGAGACTTTTGAGGGTTTGGGATAACTTGTGCATTCCCCCAGAAATAACCAAGGAACTAATGATAAAATATTGTTGTTTTGTTTGGCCAGAATATAAGTTACCAGGGGGATTTAGGTGGCCCCCTGTAGGGTCGGATGATGATCCTAGTCTTTGTCAGGTTTTGTGCCGGTATCTCAGTGATACTGTGAATGGTTTGATCGAGAAAGAATGTGTGTCAATATGGATAAGGGCAACATCTAGAGGAATCTGTGTAACAAAAGAGAGAGGAGAAAAAGGGAAGCAGGAATCTGAAGAAAGGAAAAAAAAAACAGATAGGGAGGTGTGGGATGTCCTCCAGTACCTTCCCCCATCTTATCAACAAAATCTATCAGGAACCACAACTCCTGTCCCCTCTCTGCAATCTGCTGAGGGGTTGGAGTTGATGACTGGATTGGGAATGTCAATTGATATTGTGGGGGATGATAAAGAAGTTAGCACTACTGTAACTTTGTGCAAAGTGTCTGATAAAGATAGGCTGAAGTGACCTCAGAAGTGTGGGCAGTTCCAGGAAAAATAATAAAACAGCAATTCAGATGGACAGTCATCCCGCAAGGATACACCAAGGCACCAATCCTATTTGGACAAGCCTTGCAGAAAGTACTGAAGGAATTTACCCCACCTCCAGGAGCCAGGTTATTGCAGTATGACTTGCCCCTATCTGGTGAACAAGAGAGGGTGGTGAAGGAAACTGCTGTGAAGTTACTCAATTTCTTGGCCCAAAAAGGGTTTAGGGTGTCGGGAAAATATATGTATATTATATATATATTTGGGGCATATTTTGACTGGAGGTTTACGATGCCTTGACCCAGAAAGAATTCAGGGAATACTAGAAGTACCATTACCCAGGACTAAGAGAGAGCTACGGCAGTTCCTAGGGCTAGTAGGATACTGCAGAGCCTGGGTTGAAGACTTTTCTGCATTAGCTAGACCACTGTATGACTTTTTAACCCAAAACAGTCCCAATGTTGTGGTATGGACATGAGAAGGAGAACAGAGCTTTAGAAAATTAAAAGATAAATTGACCAAGGCTCCGGCTTCAGCTCTTCTGGACACAGAGAAAGAATTTGAATTATATGTGGATGTCAAACAGAGCCATGGCAAGGGAATTTTAGTGCGAAAGCATGGAGGCATGCGAATGCCAAAAGCTTATTTTTCTAAAATGTTAGACCCAGTCGCTAAGGGGTGGCTTATTGTCTGCAAAATTGCGCAGGTACGGTCCTAATGGTAACTGAGGCCCGAAAACTGACCACAGGGGGATCCCATGTTGTCAAGCTCCCATACCTGGTTCGGGCGTTGCTACCTGAAGGGGCTTCTGAATGGATGACGAGATTTAAAATTAAGATGCGAGGGAGGGTTTAACCCAGCTTCTTGCCTGACTGGCCCCAAGGGAGAAGCACGGAGGGTGGCGGATCTCCAGACTCAACCTAGGGAAGATTTGAGAGAGATTACTTGGCCAGATGGGAAAAATGTGTTTATTGATGGATCTTCAAGAGTAATAGAAAGGAAACAGGCCACAGGATATACTATCATTAAGGGAAGGGAGCTGCTGGAGGGAGGAAAGCTGCCGTCTACCTGGTCAGCCCAAACTGCAGAATTGTACTCTCTAATAAGAGCCTGTGAATTATATCAAGGCAAGCTAGTGAATATCTTTACAGATTCTAAATATGCATATGGGGTGGCACATATGTTTGGAAAACTGTGGGAAGAAAGAGGTTTATTAACTTGCCGAGGAAAGGCATTGGTGCATAAGGATCTGATTGCTCGCCTGCTGGAGGTGGTGAACCTCCCCAAGAAGGTCTCAATAATTCATATCAGGGGACATCAGACAGGACACTCAGAGCAGGAGGTAGGCAATCGATTGGCTGATGAGGAAGCTCAAAAAGCAGCACTCCTACCAGAAGTATTCAAGATCCTCCCTCTCCTCCTGGTAGTCCAGCCATTACCAGAAAAGATGTCTTTTCTACCAGAAGAATTAGAAATAATTAAAAATAGTGGAGCAAAAGAAAAAGGACATGACTGGTTTACAAAGGAGGGCAAACAATGGGTGCCCAAAGCCCTAGCCCTACAAATACTGAAAGAGCTTCACGAAGGAAGCCATTGGGGCTCTAGAGGGCTGGCGGAAGCCTTCCTTAAAACCTACGCTGCCCTTGGTCTTTTTGTTCTGGCAAAACGGGTTATTGAGGGCTGTCTGATTTGTGCTAAGGCCAACGGCCGAGCCGCAAGGGGAGGACGACCCTGGGCTGTACGCCCATTCCAACGATGCCAAGCAGACTTTACTGAGATGCCCCGTGTAGGGAGACTTAAGTATCTTCTGGTAATAGTATGTCAGTTGACGGGATGGCCCGAGGCATTTCCAACTGCCTCAGCAACAACTGGATCTGTAATTAAGGTGTTCTTAGAACAAATAATTCCAAGATATGGGTTGGTAGAGGCAATAGATTCAGACAGAGGCACTCATTTTACAGGAAAGGTCCTTCAAGGTGTCATGACTGCCCTGGGGATTCAATGGGACTTGCATACCCCTTGGCATCCTCAGAGTTCTGGGAGAGTGGAAAGGATGAATGGGAACATTAAAAAGCATCTTTTGAAATTAGTGTTAGAAACTAAGATGCCGTGGACACGACTTCTCCCATTAGCTTTATCAGGAATAAGAGCAAAACCAAGGGGAGACATTCAGCTGTCCCCCTTTGAAATAATGCTTGGGATTCCCTATCCTGCTAACACCCAACCTGGCAAGGAGGTGGAGATAAGTGATATATATTTAAAGCAATATGTGGCCAGAATACATTCTCTTGTGAAGTCTCTCTGACAGGAAGCCCAGCTCGCACAGACCCTCCCCTTGGATTTTGCAGTCCATGATATCCAACCAGGGGATTGGGTCTTGGTCAAAGAATGGAAAGAAGCACCACTGCTAGCAAAGTGGCGAGGACCTTATCAGGTATTACTAACCACAGAAACATCAATCAAGACAGCTGAGCATGGATGGACTCATCATACCAGGGTTAAGATTTCCAAGACTCCAGAAGTCTGGACTTCTCAGTTGAAGGAAGAGGATGGAAAGCCCCGGCTAACTCTCTGTAGATCTGTGCCGCTGGCGGGGAGTGGGTCTGGAAAATAAACTCTGGGTTGCTGGGTCTGTGGGAGTCCAGGAGGATATGAAGACTACCCATGGGTACTAGACATACTGAACGCAGGTTGTTAGCTAATAACCTAGTTTGTAAAAACAAATATTGTCCAAAGGAGGGGGGGGGGAAAAAAAAAAAGAGGAGGGATTGAGCGGAATGCTCAAGTTTATGTATTCATCAATAAGGGGGTTTCTCCACAGTTTGGCTGAAGAGGCAGGACAAATGGAGGGGAGACTGAGTGGAGCCATGAGCGAGTGGGACAAAAAGAGCCATCTGCAACAAGATGGGGGGCCTTTACAAAGGAGGGAAATAGGGCAATTCCCCCACATTCTTCAGTAAGGGGGACAAAGGAGTTGGTGAGCTCAGGTGAGAACAGATGGTGGGAGGCCAGAGTTCGGTGTACGCGGGCCGGGAAGGCTGTAACTTCTGAGTACCTTGGCCAATGGGGAAAAGGAGAGGGCGTCCCTCGGTCGAGAAATTAGGATAAAAGGGGGGCTGCGTCCCCCAGCAATTGGAGAGACCCCACAGGGCTATGCCCGGTGGACTCTCCCTTTATTCGAATAAAGTTTTAGGACTCCTCTGTCTCCTTTTTGGACATTCAGTTCTTGACAGCGAGATTTTCCGCACACTTGGCAGGAACCCGTTTATGTCAGGACTTGAAGGGGCACTTTGTGCTTGGATTGTTTACTGCAAGGGAGATCTCTCTTTATCGTATATGAATCCCAAGCTAGGTTCTTTGTGAGGTGTGTGTGTTTGCACATGATTTTATTTTGAGAGAGATGTAGCAAACATTATCCTAGCAAAGATTTGGTTCTCAATGTATGAGAAACAAATTTTCCTAGTACATTGTAAAGGCTGTCTCCTGACAGGCACAGATGTTTTCCATATCACATTTATTGCAGATTATGAAATGAAAATGCACTTAAGCATTTTTTTATTGACATTTAAAATAAAGTTATTCTGATGAAAGGAAGATTGTGGCCTGAAACTCCGTTTTTTTTGTTTGTTTTTTTTTGTTTTTTTTTGTTTTTGTTTTTTTTTTTCATTGATCATATCATAAGTTGATAGAAAATTTAAAAACTCTTCAAAGTACAAGAGTGCTCTGCAATAGCATGGGACTTGCTCTCTTGCTTAAACCAAGTGGTGTTCCTGGGATATTTACTGCTCACTGAGCATTTGAGAGGTAGAATATAATGCTTTATAAGAAGAAAGAAATGCTAGAAAATAACCCTGTTCAGTGTTCTGATTGGAGCCCTAATGATCACTGATGGGTGAGGTACTTGTATTGATAATTGCGTAGGTGTGCATGTACAAACACGCCAAAGCATGAGGCTCAAAACAACTGTTTCGGGTGTGGGGTTATCCTGCCTTGTTTATAATTAATGTAGTGGATGGTGAAACAATCACAGCAGTAATTAAATGCTCTTTGTTTATATGAGTTTTAAATCTAACTGCAGTCATCATGCTATAAATAGTCATCATACTAATCACATTTATATTAGTCTTTTGACTTGCCAAAAATCCACCAAACACAATGGACCAATGTCCATTTCTTCTAAATTATACCTGTTTTAATAACTTCAACACTGACTTACTGAGAAGGTTCTTGCTTGTATTTGTATAATGATACAAACTGCAACTAGTCTATCCTAATGTTGTGAATAGGATCCACTGGGTAGAAGGAGAAGTAACGGGACTGTATGGAGAACTTTGGGAATGCGGTGATGGCAACAGACTGGGGGAAATATAAATGGGAGGAAATGGAGCTCTTATAAACTTAAGAGAAATTTTTAACCTGTCTAAATTAGAGAGTGAGCACAACAGCCTTGCCTTTGAGACAGACTATGCATTAGAGTTGTGGAAGGAATTATACTTTCCTGCCTCACCTTTTCTGTGGTTATTTACAGAGATGCAAAATACATGAAAAATACTGTTTGGATGTTGCGGTATTAGACCTGTTAGCTCTTCGGATCAGCAGAGATCACTATAGATATCTCATGTGGGATATTGGACTTACTTAGAATGTGTGAAGAGGAGATACTGCATCAGCTTTACACTCATTAAGATGAAAGGTTTGGTGCTGTGATTACCTAGCAAATTTTTGCTCATAATCCTAGAACGAAGATTGTATATGAAGACATAAATATTTTGTGTAAATTTTTGGGTATTGTGTAAATACTGGAGAATAATAAAGATGGAGGTGCTTGAAGTTTAGCACTTGAAGTTTAGCATTTAAAAGTTGTTAAAATACTGTCATACATCCACTGCAGTCTTCAAACTCCATTTGCAAATAGTCGGTCCAAACATAAGGTATTATTTCAGATGCTCTAGAGGGTAATTTTATGCAATAGTCAGCAGCTAGCACTAATAACTATGTGGAGCAGTAGGACACAGTTTAGGTTATTAATAACAATTCTCTGTCCTTACTATCATGTTACATTGTTCAGGTGGTCAAACTGAGTTAGAAATTTTACTGCTTCAGGAGAAATGAGATTGGTAAAACCTGTCCCTTCAGTGGGAGAAAAAAGAAATCCTACAATGAGAAGTTGCCCCAGTGCAGTGCTGAGTGTCTGTTTGCTGATACATCAGCTCAGTATTCCTGCTTTTGCAGCAGTGCTTACTCAGTTCTGGCCAGCTTTGCTTTTGAAAAAAACAGAAATATAATTACCTATTCTTGTCCAGGTAGAAACATCTAAGGGCAGTTTCTAGTCTTGAAAATCTGCTGA
The DNA here is from genome assembly GCF_059628265.1 of Tinamus guttatus. Lineage (NCBI taxonomy): Eukaryota > Metazoa > Chordata > Aves > Tinamiformes > Tinamidae > Tinamus > Tinamus guttatus. The sequence continues at coordinate 77,648 of NW_028289531.1, read as the reverse complement.
ACTTCTAAAACACTAGATTAATTTAAATCCCAGCAAATTGACTCTGTTTTCTAGTCGATCTCTAGGATGCAATGCGTGTAATCTGTAAGTAGAAATCATACATACATCAGTCCTGTGAAGAAATAATCTGTGTGTCTGGGCAGTGTGTAGCTGTTCTGCTCTTTATACATGGTTCATCTTTACAGCCTTCTTGATGCAGCAGAACAACAACTTCTGTATCTAGCAGCGCTTGGGGGTTGGATGTAGATGGTCTGACTGAGAGATGCGATCTATAGGCCAGGAGAAGCAGGCTGGCAGAACTGGCATATTTTATTTTCACTGAGTTAAGGGAGCACGCTTGTTTTTTTGCTTCACAAACTGCATGCCTGCTGGAATTCCCAGCTGCTTTCCAATGCTCAGGTAGCAGGGAAATTTCTGATATTTCTGTGGATTTATTTATTTATTTATTTTTAAACGTGCTTTTTTTTCTCTCACACATAACAATTTATCTCAATGTTACCTTGAGAGCAGGTTGGTGCAGTGGGCTTCCCATTATCACATGGCTGCTAATATTATTTGAATCTGGTAGTGAGTGCTTATTAAATTGTGTTTGCTGAAGAAACACGGTTTGACCTTGCTTTAAACTTAGAGCTGTTCTCTAAGAACAGATAAGACAGAACTGTTCATCCAGAAAAGCTCAGACTGTTTAGTGTTTTAACTGTTAGTGAGATTGCTTGTCCCTTTATGTGACACTGTGTTGAAAATGTTGCAGTTTGAAAGCCGTAGTGGTGGTGGGGGGGGGGGAAGGAGATATCAAAAAAAGTATCGGATTCACAAACAGTCCGTGGACCGTAGGTCCGATCGCCTTCCTAGGAGTGAATCGAGTTCCCAAATAGTGTGATCCACTATAAGCTCGACCCTGGCAGTATCGGATTCACAAACAGTCCGTGGACCGTAGGTCCGATCGCCTTCCTAGGAGCGAATCGAGTTCCCAAATAGTGTAATCAACTATAAGCTCGACTCTGGCAGTATCGGATTCACGAACAGTCTGTCAACTGTAGGTCCGATCGCCTCCCCCCAAACAAGTAGTCGAGTTCACAAACAGTATGATTTATTCAAATGCAACATTTACAAAGCAGGTTTTGGATGTCAGTACAGGAAATTCTCTACTAGAGCGTGGGGTTTTTAGCTAGCTCTGATGTACAAATGTGCAATCATCGTTCACCCCAGAAGATGGGAGAGGGCTCTCAGTCTCGAGTCTCCTCAGGCGGCGTCCTGACGCAAGGGGAGGAAAGGGGGGATCAGCGCATCAACTGATCCAGAATTTATGATGGGTTCTTCCCTCTCACTTCTTAGTCTCTTCAGGCAGCGTCCCAGTGCGAGGGGAGGGAAGGAGGATCAGCCTGTTGACTGACCCAAGAGTTATGATGGTTTCTTCCCTCCAGACTTTTCATCCTTAGTTCACCTTTTATACTTTTCTTTACATTCAGGTGGAGCTTGAGTGACTAGAGTCATACTTAATATTGTTATTGATTGGTGAAAAAGTTTCTCGCTTTCATTTAAAGGTACAGTCAACCGAAAATCTAGAGCGCATGCTCGGTGAGGGGTGGTCGTACCTCGGAGGCGGGTAACTTTTGGGATGGAGGTATGGTTTTCACATTATAATGAGCAAAGTTCAAGCAAAGTTCATCATTTGCCACTTTTGCTGGTTCAGCACCGGACTTGTTATCGTATATCTCTCATTAGACAGCCACTGTGCGGCTTATCAGCAGCCCAGCACAGGGAGTGCAACAGAGTTTGGCCGCGGTGCCTTCACCCCGCTCCATCCTCCGTTACTCCCCTTTGCAGCTGCGAGGAGGGCAGATTGCGTTGCCCAGGGAACCGTGGAGGAGCAGAGTCCGTGTATACCAACCATCCTGGAAGTGGCAACTGTGTAGCACCCCAAGCAGGCCTCTGTAATGCCAGAGCTGTGATAGGCCCTAGTTTTCCTCTCAGTTCCTGCTTTCAAACAATTCTTCCACAAACACTTCTTCCACAGACACTGTAGAGAGTGAGTGAGATTTTTAAAAAGTGAGATTAGTAGTGTGGTGTTCTCTGGGAGGCTGTTTTCCTTCCACACTGTGGTTGTTGCCCTTTTTTCCTCATACAAGTTGAAGAGGCCTGAGTGCAAATAAATTTGGGACAAAACTATATATATTGTCTAATGTCTATTCTGTCCAGAGTAAGGAAGGTCTGGGGTAAGGATAGGGGAAAACAATTAAGGGTAATGAACTGGCATATCTTTGGAGTTGATTACTCTTTATGGTTAAGCCTAGTAAAGGGAAGAAGAACGTAGAACTCTTTTTTTGTAAGAATAATAAAAAAAAAAGTCCAGGGAATGCTATGGAACTTGTGACAAAGAAACCCTCAGGAAAACTATTGTTTTTGATGTTACAGTTTGAACTGAAACACAGAGCAGCTCTAAGGGCTAAGTCAAATGTTATATAAACAAAGCAGAATAGAGTGTGGTCAAGGCTCCTGGGCTGTGCAAAAGTGCCCAGAGCTTAAATCTAGTTAACTGTGCTTAGCTTGAAGCTCTAGTCTTTCAGAGAAGCTATCAGGAATGATTTGCAGCACACTGTAGGAAATCCTACCTTTTCTTCCCTGAATCTCTGTGCGGAAGTTTGTGGCTCATCAACGTGTGTAACTGAAGCTTGTGCAGCCAAAAACTCCCAGAGTTTTTACTTGTGCTTGTTCCAGCCAGTGCTAAACTGGGCCCAGTACATGTAGATGAGCTGTTCTTGCTCACAGTTTCAGAATTGCTGCGATAGGTTCAGAGAGAAAGAGAAGGTGGCATTGGGGACTTTTTAGGTGTGATTTTTGTTTGGCCTTTGGAGAGCAGGGCTAAGAGCTCATTCATGTGAGATGGTAGCACCGCGCAGCAGAGATGGTCGTTACTTGATACGGTCACTGCTGGCTTCCTGTAAGCAGGCCAGTTCTTGTGGTGCAGGACAGCTTGTACCGCAGGGAGGAATTCTAACCTGGGATAGAGCTCCATGTGAGGAAGGCTATTTTTATGGAACTGTGTGGAGGGCTCTGATATCTTCCAGTGTTAAGGTACATTTAATGAGTGACCATATCAGCAGTTCAGAAGTATTTCTTGCTAATTATTCATTTTTCTGGAGTTTTTTAAACTGAATTTAAAGGTTCTTTACAGTCTCTGTGAGACCAGGTTCCTTGTCATGTGATAATTCTATTTCTGTGATGTAGGTGTGTATTTTTATGAATACACTTATGGAGTACAAAAGAATCCTTTTTATTTTTTTTCCCTGGATCTCAAACATCTTCACTGATTAGATGCCTTGAAATTTAGCATGAAAAGCACATTCATTCCCTCTCACATTGACTTCCAGATCTAGAGGCTGCAACTGAAGTTGCTACTCTGTAGTGCTGGTCAAACAGCTGTCTGTCCTTACTATTTTGTTTGTTTATTTTTTTGTTTTCTGCTTTAGGGTGACCAAACTCCTTTGCCTCTAGAGCCACGTGACAAAACCATCATAGAGCTGAAATCAGGAGTTGAATATGCTTGGCCAAGCAATTACTTTTCATTTAAGTTAACCATTAAAACGCTTTCTAGTGGATGTGCAAGCCCTCTTTAAATGTCACATGTTTACATTAAAGCAAGCATTAACTTCCTTTATGTTTTCATTTTTCATAGGTACTGCAAAGTAGCCTACAGCTTGAAAATCATTAGACCATTAAGGTGTGTGGTTCCTCCCCCCCACCCCACCCGCCCGTGGAAAAATTATATGAACTGGCCTTAGAGGGGAAAGCAGCAATAGATTGAGAAAGGAGGAAATAAACCTTTTAAACACTGCTGTATCAGGGTCAATATTGACTATGAGGAAGAAGGCAGTTTACTTGCAAAGATTTCCAAATGAGGATTTCTTGTTTTCTTCTGACTGCTTTTAAGCAGCTGTGTGAAATAATTGACAAAGCCAAAAAGCAGAATGACGTTCCACAACTTGCTGAATTTATGTATTTAAAGTTGGCTTTGGACATCTTTTAACAGAACAATCTATAAAGAAGCTTTATGGTTCCAAACTGTTGAATCGTGTGTTGCTTTATTGTATAAAATCCATGTTGGACTTCATGCATAGTTATGTATAACAGAGTAAGAAAGGTTATTTTGTTTTTTCCATCTTTTCTGACTGAAAGTTGGCTTGGAAACATGGGCATGATTTTCTGAATTGCATGTTTTATAGAATGTATGGAAGGATCTGCAGAAGGTTCTTTTGCAGGACAAGTGAGCAGTCTTGCCCCATCGTCGTACTTTGGCAGAGTAGCTCTGGTGGACAGTGGCAAAATGCTACATGTGTGACATTCTTAATATCGTCACAGACTGGTGTGTTCCAAATGATTTATGCTTTGCTTGCTAACAGTAGACATAGGTGCTTCTCAAAAATGTTATTAAAAGCCCTGACTAGTTGTTCACAAGCTGTGGCTCATGGACTACTTCCGGGCAATCCACAGAGAAGTTGATTTGTTAAAGTGCTGAGCTATGCATGGCTGAAGGAGAAGGCAGTCAGAGCCTCAATTGCCCATTCAGCAGTGTTCAAGCATAGCTGCCTTGTATTCGTTCACAGTTAGAATCATAGAATGCTTAAGGTTGGAAGGGACCTCTAGAGGTCATCTAGTCCAACCCCCCTGCACACGCAGGGTCACCTAGAGCACGTGGCACAGGACTGCGTCCAAGCGGGTTTTGAAGATCTCCAGAGAAGGAGACTCCACCACCTCTCTGGGCAGCCTGTTCCAGCGCTCTGTCACCCTCACTGTTAAGAAATTTTTCCTTAAGTTCATGTGGAATTTGTGGTGCTTCAGTTTGTGGCCATTACGTCTAGTTCTATCGGTGGCCACCCCTGAAAAGAGGCCAGCACCATCTTCCTCACTGCCTCCCTTGAGGCACTTATAGACACTGATTAGATCCCCTCTCAGCCTTCTCTTCTCCAGGCTGAACAGGCCCAGCTCCCTCAGCCTCTCCTCACAGGACAGATGTTCCAGGCCTCTGATCATCCTTGTAACCCTGCGCTGGACTCTCTCCAGCAGCTCCACATCCCTCTTGTACTGTGGGGCCCAGAAATGGACACAATACTCCAGATGCGGCCTCACCAGGGCTGAGTAGAGGGGCAGGATCACCTCCCTCGACCTGCTGGAGATGCTCTTCTTATTGCAGCCCAGGATCCCATTGGCCTTCTTGGCCACGAGGGCACATTGCTGCCTCATGGTCAACTTGTCGTCCACCATGACACCCAGGTCCTTCTCTGCAGAGCTGCTCTCCAGAAGGTCATTCCCCAGCCTGTACTGGTGTCTGGGGTTATTCCTCCCCAGGTGCAGGACCTTGCACTTGGCCTTGTTGAATTGCATGAGGTTTTCCACCGCCCAGTTGTCCGGTCTGTCCAGGTCCCTCTGGATGGCAGCGCAGCCCTCTGGAGTATCAGCTACTCCTCTCAGTTTGGTATCATCAGCAAACTTGCTGAGGGAGCACTCTGTGCCTTCATCCAGGTCATTGATAAATAAATTGAACAGGACTGGACCAAGGACTGACCCCTGGGGGACACTGCTAGCTACAGGCCTCCAACTAGACTCGGCACTGCTGATCACCACCCTCTGAGCTCTGCCATCCAGCCAGTTCCTAATCCACCTCACTGTCCACTCATCTATCCCACACTTCCAGAGCTTGCCCAGGAGGATGTTGTGAGGGCCAGTGTCAAAAGTCTTGGTGAAGTCAAGATAGACGACATCCACCGCTCTCCCCTCATCTATCCAGCTAGTCATTCCATCATAGAAGGCTATCAGGTTAGTCAAGCAAGATTTCCCCTTGGCGAATCCATGCTGACTACTCTTGAGCACCTTCTTAACCTCCACATGCCTGGAGACAACAGCCAGTATGAGCCGTTCCATCACTTTTCCGGGGACGGAGGTGAGGCTGACTGGCCTGTAGTTGCCTGGGTCCTCCTTCTTGCCTTTTTTGAAGACTGGCGTGACATTGGCCTTCTTCCAGTCCTCCGGCACCTCCCCCATTCTCCAGGATCTTTCAAAGATGATGGAGAGCAGCTTAGCTATGACATTCACCAGCTCCCGCAGGTACAGGACCTTGCACTTGGCCTTGTTGTAATTGCAAATTGTAAGTTTATTACAATAAAATGACTTTTTTTTCTACATGTCTGAGAATAGGGCAGAGCAACTGCCTCTAGGGAAGAGCAGCCAACATGTAAAGCAATGTCCATAGATAGACCTTTGAGATAAGCAATGGCCAGAATTTCTAAGGACATTACATAAAACGTAGGGAACTTTATGCAGATTGTGTTTTAAATTTAGGATACATGTAATCCAGCAAGGTTCTATGAGCTGGCTCCACTCCTACGAGTGACCAGGATAGCTTTGAAAGCATCGCTTCTCACCCACTAGAGAAAGGGAGATCTAGGAAGAAAAAGCACACAGCCTATGAGGGGGTGGTTTGTTCATTTTTATTGTTTTTAACAATAAAACATCCTAAGCAGCACTAGTCGTCTTCTGTACTAACTGAAGTGCTCTACTAAGAAAAAGACAAAGGAACGAATGCAAAGAGCACTACAGGTCAAAAGTCAAGGCCCAAAGCCAAAGCTGTCAAAAAGCAACTATTTATAATGTAGAACATCCAAAAAGTCTGTTTTGTTCACTTCACATGTACATATCCTTCAACCTTGACCTGTTGTGTTAGAAGAACACCCTACTCTTTTCACATCTCAGTCCCTGCACTACAATCTGAAGTGCTTATGGTGCTTTTTTATTGCTACTTTTCAGTTCCTCTGTAGCCATTTGTGTTACTGTAACATCTACGAATGATTGCCAGACAACTGTGCTACAAACTGCATAAACAGAACAAAATACAGATTAAAAATCTTTTTTTTTTCCTCAGAAGATGCTTTACTTCTGCCCAGTAATTATGGTAATGAATGTGGCTGCTTGTTCAGACTTCCTGCTGTTCTGTATCAGCCAGCTTCCACATGCACCAGCGCCCACCTATACCAGCCCTTGCAACTATACAGCTTTGGTAGAGCTTCTGCAGCTCTTAACTTCACTAGTGCACAAATTTTATCATTTGCTGCTTCTTCTGCACTGGCAACAGATTGCTGAATTCACATAATTATTGCAAACTCAGAGGCCTCAAGTTCTGCTCAGTAATCCAAACACAGAGGAATAGGAAAGGAACTGCAGCTCTGCAGAGAAAGACCTGGGAGTCATGGTGGACGACAAGTTGACCATGAGGCAGCAGTGTGCCCTCGTGGCCAAGAAGGCCAATGGGATCCTGGGGTGCATTAAGAAGAGTGTCTCCAGCAGGTCGAGGGAGGTGATCCTGCCCCTCTATTCAGCCCTGGTGAGGCCGCATCTGGAGTACTGGGTCCGGTTCTGGGCTCCACAGTACAAGAGGGATGTGGAGCTGCTGGAGAGAGTCCAGCGCAGGGCTACAAGGATGATCAGAGGCCTGGAACATCTGTCCTGTGAGGAGAGACTGAGGGAGCTGGGCCTGTTCAGCCTGGAGAAGAGAAGGCTGAGAGGGGATCTGATCAGTGTCTATAAGTGCCTCAAGGGAGGCAGTGAGGAGGAGCTTGAGTGACTAGAGTCATACTTAATATTGTTATTGATTGGTGAAAAAGTTTCTCGCTTTCATTTAAAGGTACAGTCAATCGAAAATCTAGAGCGCGCGCTCAGTGAGGAGTGGTTGTACCTCAGAGGTGGGTGACTTTTGGGATGGAGGTGTGTTTTGACATTATAATGAGCAAAGTTCAAGCAAAGTTCATCTGAAAGGAGTGATTTGCCACCTTTACTGGCTCAGCACCGGACTTGTTATCGTATATCTCCCATTGGACAGCTACTGTGTGGCTTATCAGCGGCCCAGCACAGGGAGCACAACAGAGTTTGGCCGTGGTGTCTTCACTCCATTCCAGCCTCCCTTACTCCCCTTTGCAGATGTGAGGAGGGCAGATTGTGCTGCCCAGGGAACCGTGGAGGAGCAGAGTCCGTGCGTACCAGCCATCCTGGAAGTGGCAACTGTGTAGCACCCCAAGCAGGCCTCTGTAATGCCAGAGCTGTGATAGGCCCTAGTTTTCCTCTCAGTTCCTACTTTCAAACAATTCTTCCAGACACTTTTTTTTTTTTTTTTAGTGTGAAGCATGATTTTAACAGAAAGAGGAAAAAAAACAGTTAAATAAGATCAAATAAATTCAACTAACAAATAACACATTGGTGTGTGTATGTTTTTTTTTTTTTTTTTTTTTCCCCTCACACCAGAAGGGTCTGTTTGAACTTTGTCTTTTGCTCTTGTCCTAACAGCTGTTAGTTTTCTTTTACGTAAAAGTCTTAATTCTATGATGTTTATAAAGAGAAATGCCACAACATATATAAAGGACACTTAATGAATATTCACTAATGCCAGATATTGGATTATGCAAGATAATAATGTCATCAAGTTTTATGATGGACATGATACTACTGCTAATGGTATTGTAGTAGACATAAAATGGACATATTTCCCTGCCCCTGAAGATTTTGCGGTGTTTATAAGGAAGCTGTTACTGCTTGCGTAGATGGGACACAGGACCTCAGAGCACAGTTGAGAGGATTGCCACAGAGGCTGTGGAGGCTGCACAACAGTGTAGGTGATTTTACTTAATTACCAAGTTGGAAAGTTACTCAAAAAAATTAATCAGAACTTGCTTGATACAATTGATACTTGTTGGCACACCATGGACACGAAGAGTTGTTGATTGGTGTTTTCTTTCCAACAACCCTTGCAGACTGGAAGACTTGCTATATTTCTCTTTATTCCTTCCTCTCCATTCTGCTCCCTCATTTCTTGCTTCTCTAAGCCAAATACCATTCTTTAAACCTTTCTTCATGGGTCAGCTTTTCTGAACTTATCTTTATTGCTGTCTTCTGCACACTCTTTGGTCTGTCAACAGCCATGTGAAGAATGAGCTGCCCCAAGCAGAGCACAGTGTTCGCTAGCACTAGAGAGGGGAACAATTAATCTCCTGGGTCATGCGTGTGATGCTCCTGTTAATGTGTTACAGAATTGCTGGTGCTGTGAGACATTGCATTGTTGACTTGCGTTTCGTTTCTGTTTTCCTCCAAACCCCTGTTCCGTTACAGGGCTCTTTTTGAATTGTTTTCTTTTGCGAAACTGTACTCTAGCCAGTACTTCATATTGGTTAACAGTAGCTGCATTCTGCCATTTAATCGCATAATAAAATACTGAGAAAACTTTATTGAATCATGGGAATATCCTAGCCATAATCGCTTGTACTCCTGTGATTCAGGAAGTTCTTTGCCCTGTGTCTGCGCCTACATTCAGATGGAGCTTGAGTGACTAGAGTCATACTTAATATTGTTATTGATTGGTGAAAAAGTTTCTCGCTTTCATTTAAAGGTACAGTCTGTTGCAGTTCAAATGGCTGCAGCGACCTGGTTCAGGGACGGCACGGCGACCACCCCCAAACCACTCGGGCTATCAGCTAGTTGACAGCAATGTGGTGGACGGCAAATGGCTTTTATTGATGGGAAACAAGGTGTTATATATCTAGGTTTACAACGTCACATCCGTCTGCTTACACCATAGACTAAACACTATTGGCTACTAGGGGCCCTATCTTTCCGTACAGCACGATATCTTCCGGCCGCCGTTCCCTAACTATCTGCAACAACTTCCCCCCTCCCTATGCATAACAAAACTAGCTAAAATACAACTATCTTATTCTTATTACTATCTTATTCTATTCTTATAGTTATACCAATCTTAAAATTACATATCATAAACTTGACATAAAACATAAGGCACAAAGAAGAAGGCGCGTAGAAGGTAGGGGATGACAGGTAATACCAGGGTGTAGGAATAGGGTGTACCTTGGGATAACTTGGGGGTAATACTGAGTGGATATATTCTTAAAGCAGTTGTTGGTGTTCTACTAACATGATGTTAACCTTCTCTAGCCGATTCTTGACAAACGGCATGAGCTTATTCAATATACAGGGTCCAAAGATTAGCGTTATCATGATCATTGTGATCAGCCCTATCAAGGTGGATATCAGGGTGGTTAACCACGGCGAACCGGTGAACAAATTTTTGTACCGGCTGCGTTTGGAACAGGGTTCAATGGGTGCTAGTTGGCAAGGCATGGCACTGAAAACTGGTGGCCCTGTAGTTATTTTTGTACTAATTGCTTGAGATTGTTCGATCTGTTCAAGTACCCCATTTAAAGGGCTGGTGTGACTCTACCTGTCCTATAGTGACAAGCTGCAAAATTAAGATAACGCAAAGGCATCGCGGCCCCCTCTTGCGGAGGCTGTTTTGTTGTTTTCTGGATTCGGTCAGCGTGGAACTCGCAGGCTCGGGCGGGACGCTTGTCATCGGGGTGTACGGGTTACGGGGGTGTCCGATGATCCGGTCCTGTGAACAGAAACTCACAATTTTCATTAGTTTTATTTTGAAGGTAACAGCCACCTGAATTGGGGTCAGATGCTCTTCCTTTGCAACATGCTTAATCATGAATGCTCCCGCCGGTTTTTCTTTAATTCGGATGTTTACCTTCTTTTTCTCCTTCCTTAAGTTTGAATCGGTTGTGAGCCACTCGTCCTGACTAGTGGCTGATCCGGAGTCGGAACTCGACTGACTGGTCACTTCCGGGCTCCGGTCACTCCCATTGGTTTCCGGCGCCTCACTCGCACCGGGGGCACCCTCGCCCCGCCCTTCCCCTTGTGGCTCGGTGCCATTTTGAGGGGCATAGGGTGGTGGCCTGGCCCAGACGTCATTATGCTCTGACCCCTCCCTCGGGTCTTCTCTCCGTCCCTCACTCGGACTTGCTCTCGACCCCTCCCTCGGGTCTTCTCTTCGTCCCTCACTCGGACTTGCTCTCGACCCCTCCCTCGGGTCTTCTCTTCGTCCCTCACTCGGACTTGCTCCGAAAAAAACCGAAAATCTGGAGCGCACGCTCAGTGAGGAGTGGTCGTACCTCGGAAGCGGGTAACTTTTGGGATGGAGGTGTGGTTTTCACATTATAATGAGCAAAGTTCAAGCAGAGTTCATGCAAAAGGAGTGATTTGCCACCTTTGCTGGCCCAGCACCAGACATGTTATCGTATATCTCCCATTGGACAGCTACTGTGTGGCTTATCAGCGGCCCAGCACAGGGAGCACAACAGAGTTTGGCCGCGGTGTCTTTGCTCCAGCCGCTGTTACTCCCCTTTGCAGGTGCAAGGAGGGCAGATTGTGCTGCCCAGGGAACCGTGGAGGAGCTGAGTCTGTGAGTCCGTGCGTGCCAACCATCCATAGCAACATGTACATATTTAAATCTGCCAAATTCGGGGATATGTGTTAGATCTGATTGCTAGATTTCAAGCGCGGAAAGACCATGAGAGTTTTTTCCAATGGATGGTACTGGTAAAATGCGCTGGCAGTCTGGGCATCACTGTATGGTTTGTTTAGCCTGTTCCTGAGTCAATTGGAATGACCTCCGTAACGCTTTTGCATTTTGGTGATAAAAGTCATGCGACAAACGTGCTTGTGCAAAGCGATCTGGCAGAACTACAGCTCCTGCAAGGCTATCTGCTTGAGCGTTACTTTCGCTAATAGGTCCAGGCAGCGAGGTGTGCGAGCGTACATGTTGGATAAAGTATGGATAAATCCTTCTGTTTAATAGCCATCTAAGCTTCCAGAGAAGTGCAAAGAGGGTCTCGTTTGAAACCTCTTTTAAAAAGGAGTGTTCTAATCTAGAGACTAACCCTGCAACATAGGCAGAGTCTGTTATAATGTTAACTGCAGAGGGCCATCGTGTAAAGACATGGACGACTGCTGATAATTCCACTATTTGCAGTGAGCCTGTGATGACATGTATGTCGCTCTCCCAGTGCCCTTCGTCATTCTTCCAAACTACAACTGCACGACCTGTCCTACCCGAGCCAATAGTAAATACTGTAAGAGCATCAGGTATTGGCGTAAGGCTCAAATGGGAAACAGGTAATAGAGACAGAGAGTTAAAAGACTGTATGATTTTATGTCTTGGAAAGTGAATACTTATCTGTCCTGGATAATCTGCCAAGGCACACTGAAAAACAAAAGACTGGTGAGTCAAAAAGGTTAATTGTTTTGTACTGAGCGGTAAATAAATAATATCAGGCTCTGTGCCATCTAGAAACATCAAACGCTCCCTTCCCTTTTGAATAATCATTGCAATCATATCAATAGCGGTGGTGACAGTTTTGCCAAAATTATGAGGCAGCAATACCCATTCCAAGATTATTAACGGGCACGCGTCCTGTGGTATCCATTGTTCTAATAGGCCATAGGGCTGGAAGCTGGAATAAAAAACAAAAAGACTGACAGGATAATTCTGCTTTTGTCTGTGAACACTCTGAGTGGTTAGTTTGTATATAACTTTGTCAAGCGCAGCTTGCGCGGGAGGGGTAAGCCTCCTCGGGGATGTCAAACTCATGTCCCCTTCTAAAAGCTTAAATCGAGGATGTAATTCCTCCGTGGAAATCCCTAAGGAGGGACGGATCCAATTAATAGTTCCCATAAACTTTTGAAGATCATTCAAAGTCTTTATGTCTGTCTTTAGGGTCAATGATTGTGGCCGAATTTGATGATCAGAAATTCTCCATCCTAAATATCGCCAAGGCGGAGTTTCCTGTACTTTATCTTCTGCAATTTTCAGTCCTGCAGCCGATGCTGCTTGCGTAATGTGACACAGAGCCTCTTGTGCCATTTCCTTTTGCTCTGCAGCAATCAATATGTCGTCCATATAGTGATAGATGAGGATGTTATCAAAATACTTGCGTAATGAGCTTAAAACTGCTGCCACAAATTGTTGACATAATGTAGGACTATTTTTCATGCCTTGTGGCAAAACTCTCCAATGATATCTGTTATGGGGTTCCATAGCATTGATAGAAGGTACAGAAAATGCAAACCGAGGTGCATCCTGCGGTGCAAGTGGAATAGTAAAGAAACAGTCTTTCAAATTGATTACTATCAAAGTCCATGTTTGAGGTAACATTGCTGGAGAAGAGAGTCCGGGCTGTAAGGCTCCCATATCTCCGATGACCTCGTTGATTTTCCTAAGGTCATGTAACAGTCTCCAGGAATTATTCTTCTTTTGAATCACAAAAACTGGTGTGTTCCATGGGCTTGTAGTAGGAACTATATGTCCAGCTTGCAATTGTTCATCTACCAATTTATGTAATTGCAGCAGTTTATTTCATGGAAGGGGCCACCGGTCTACCCACACCGGCTTGTCTGTTTTCCAGATCAAGGGTGGGACCTGCTGCTGGATAGTGGCCCCTAAGAAAAATCCGTGCTTAACTGCATGCCCCATTGACTCAAACAGTCTCTCTCCCATAAGGTAACGAATCCAGGCAATATAAATGGTCTAATGTTTGCGGTTCTTCCTTCTGGGCCAATAATATTCATCAGTCTTTTGCTTTGCATTGGGGTACTCTGCCCACCAATTCCTGAAAGAGATATATGTGCATTCATTAGGGGTAAACTGCTTGGCCATTGCGAGGTGGCGATGACTGTAACGTCTGCTCTGCTATCTAAAATTCCTTGTACAGTAAACTTTATCAGTCCTGCTTGTAACGAACAGGATATCTGCAGGTGATTCATAGTTATCTGTTGAGTCCAGAAAAGCTCAGGTTGTCCTCTGAACCCAAAAGAGCCTGTGCCGCGTTTAGTGTTTGCAGCATTTGTGGTCTGTGGTAAAAAGTATACTAATTGTGCTATTCGGCTCCCCACTGGCACAGTACACGGTGGTATCGGAGTCCATACCATTATCTTAATTTCTCCTTTGAAATCTGCATCCATAACTCCAGGTAACACAAACAGCCCTTGTCTCGTTGTTGAAGATCGCCCAATCAACAATGCTGCCATTCCTTGCCCCAGGGGGCCGTGGACACCAGTTGGAATTAGCACAACTGAGGTATCAGTAATTAGCACTTCTGTTGAGGTGGCCAGGCCCACCCCAGCACTGCTGCTTGTGCTGGCGCACAGGTGGTGGCTGCTTCCCGGTGAGGCCACTCCGAAGGGTGATTTACTGTCATGGCGCGACCCCTTGCCGCACTCCGCTTGAAGTTTCCCGAAGGGGCCAGCGGTCGACCTTCCTCATCAAGTTTAAATTGATACTGATTAGCATAGTGTCGTCCTTTGTGGCAGTGCGGACATATTCCAGGTGCTCCTCCTTTGTTTGCTTGCGTTTTTGGACAGTATTTACGAATATGCCCAAATTGGCCACAAGCAAAAGACAGATTTTTCATTGACATTGTCGCAAATGCTTCGGCCATCAGGGAATACTCGTACTGTTTGGTACCGACATTAATACATGCTTTTAACATGTCGTCAATGGTGGGATCTTTCAGAGGCCGTAAGACCTTCTGACAGTCAGGATTAGCATTTTCAATTGCTAGTTGTTTAAAAATGTAGCTTCGGGCTTGTTCATTATCAATTTGCTTCTCCAGAGCCTCATTAAGCCAATCTAAAAACTTCATATATGGCTCATTCCCATCTTGCCTTATACTAACAAAAGGCTGTCATTGTTTACCAGCCTCTGGGACGGCCTTAAGGGCGCGGAGAGCAAGTGCCTTAACTTGCAGCAGGCCCTCAGGGGGAATTTCTGCTTGTGCTGTTGTAGCACTGTGATCGCCCTCCCCCATTAGCACGTCCACAGTAACAGCCCATAAAGGACCTTTTTTTCGACAGCCGCTGGTTTTCCTCCCCCTGTGCTCGAGCAAGCTGTCGCATTTTCGACTCCCACATCGTATATTGCATATCAGTCATAATGAGGCAAAAAAAAGTTTTAAAGTCATGGGGAGTAAATACAGATGTGTCACAAATTGATTCTATAAGGTGGGTGGTATACGGAGTGCCAAGGCCATGATCTGTCACCGTGCACCGCATGTCCTTAATAAGATTATACGACAAACCTTCCCAACGCGGATTCTGGTCCAGTGCATAGATAATGGGGAAGGCTTTCAGCATCCCCACATCCCCTGCCTGTTTTGCTCCTTGTTTTACTGAGGCCCATTTATCATGCGGATCCAGGGGGTATAAATCTGGCTCCTATTCAGGATTAATAGGACCCGGGTCAAAAGGATCAATGTCCTGGTCATCAGGTGGCAGTACCGCAAAAGCTTTTGCAGCGGATCCCCCTTTCTGACCCTCATCAACACATGATTGAGGCAATGAAGGCGTGGAGGGGGTGTCAGAGGAGCCAACCGCATCATTCATACTCGACTGTGACCCACTGTGAGTTTTCAACGTTTTGAATACAACTCGCCATTGTGGCAACAGGCCAGCAGCTGCCTTATCACCGTGTGTGGCACAGTCCCACAATTGGACCCCAATTTGCTCCCACCTCTGGATCAAAAATATTCTTACTATCTGCCAAGGGATCGTTTTTAGAAGCCCATGCAAGAATCTTTTGCAGATCTTCACTTAAATTTTTTCCTTGCTGTTTCAGAATTTTGAGAAAAGCTTCTAAATATCCTTCTCTTCCTTTGTTAGGTGTGAACCCATAGTTCCCAGCTGCTTACCTCTTTCCTTTCAAGAGGCTTTTCGTGTCCACAGAAAGTAAGCTTCTTTTCAGCTTTATCCTTACACTTCCTTTCAGCATGAATCCCGGAGTTCAGCTGGGCAATGCAACCGGAGAGACAGCTAGTCTTTGAGCCCCACGTTGGGCGCCATTTGTTGCAACTTGCGAAGGAACAGACTCCAGTGTAATGCACTGAAGACATTTTATTAAGCATGAGACAAAACTTATATACCATGCTGTTCCAGATACAGTACCTTATTTGTCTACAAGCATGCGAAGCACAGTTACTGAATAAGCCAATAATCTAAAGGCTTATATTAAAACTACCCAATCAGCTTCTTGGTCACATAGCAGCCATACAGTTGCTTTTGCTTTGTCTGCTGGTAGAACACTTGGACTGCCATCCTTGATATTGGTTATCTACTAACAAGACGTCCTGTACTACTGCCCTTGAAGCAGGCCTCCACACGGTTGTGCTAATGTTAGTCAGAGCCAGGCAGTACTATTCAATCATGCACTCTCCTAGTGTAAATACACATCCTGCCTATTCAGGAATATTTTCAGTAAGTACTTTTGCTGAACACTTTCTCTTGATTTTCATCCTTTTATCCTTCCTCTCTTACCCCCCTCTACCCCCCACCCCCCCAGTAGTCCCTTTGACTCAGGAGGACAGACAAATCCATCACTCTACATCTCATATAAATAAATATATATGTGTGTGTGTGCATGTGTATAAAGTATATATATAATTTTTGAACTTTATTGAACTACTTCTGCAGTTTTGCAGCATTTAGTTGTTTTTCAGAGACATTTAATAGGAGCTTGTTCTTCTGTAGTGTTTTCCCTCCACAAAGTTTATAACACTTACAAAGAGGTCAGTATTATTGTTGTTACTATTTCTTTTATAGTGTAATATGAAGTGACCTTCAAAACTAATCCTACAGGTCTCTGCTAATGGTGGGAATATCCACTTATGCTTCCCAGACTGGTGCCATATTTAGGAAATTTCTTATACATATTTATTGGGTCTATTTGGTATATTAGTTCGCTAGATGGTTTCAGCAATGATTGTGTGATCTGTTTTAAAAACAATTTTCAGTCTGCAGGGCAGGCAGTCTAATGCTGGCCAGATGAACTTAGTTGAGGGCTAATTTTGTGTCGCAGCAATCTAGAACGTTGGAGAGCCAGAGCCTCATTTTTTTGTTTCAGACTTTTACATTATTGCGTGACTTCTGCTTAAAATTAGCCCCTCTGTGTAGGAGAAAGGGAGACTGCTGACACCAGTTGGTCATCAACAAGACTCGTTTATTAGTCGTTTTAGCTTGCTTTTTATACATTTCTTAATTAACCTCATGCATATTACAAAGCTTGAGCTCATGATTGGTTGCTAACGGTATTTGGTTGTTTATTCGAAAGATAACTTCTGTCTGGCCAGCCCAGATTACAGTAGAGAAGCAAGCAGCTTCTTCATTCTTCCGGTATCAAACCGGTTCCTGTTTGCCTTTGTTTTGTGCAGCTGCATCAACTTCTTTATCTCAAGGAAACTCTGTCCTTTGTCTTACTTAAGCCTTCCGTATCAGCTCTGCCTGGCTATGTCCTTTTTCCATTAACCAGGTTTGAACAATGCTCTCTACACCTCTGTGTTTACTGAAAAGAAAGAAAAAACATGGCATGGAGGAGAAACATCCGTTATCTTAACAGTGATTCAGCATGGGGCTGTGTTGTCCTAAGTGCCTATTCATGTAGGAAGCTATTATTGAGGAAGGCCTACCTTAGAGGAAAAAAGACTGTTCCTTGGAATTCCAAAAGCCAACTTAAAAATTTCGATCCATTTCTGTGTCTTTGGTTGCTTTTGGAGAGTCACTGGGTCATTGGAAGCAAGGTATGGGAGAGAAGATATGGCACTAGCATTTCTCCTGCCATCCCGCAGCTCCCTGAACCTGAAGTCTCCCTCTGAAATTAGTGTCTCCAGTAGTTGGAAATGGCTGTAGAGCTAAATGCTAGTAAATTAAGCTGGCCTGGGACTGTTCCCTGGCATGGAGACCAGCTGTTGCAGAACAGCCCACCTCCTTGCTTTTGAACTGCCTTTGCTCATGTTGTGAAATCACGCCTCAGAGTTGTTTTAACTTTGCTGCTTGACTCAAGCCAATAGTCTGCCAGGGATCAGGCTCACAATTTAACTTCAGAGATAATTGAATTGCAGGGGAACTGGATAAATGCTATTCCAGGGGCAAAGTGCCTAGGTATGTTCCCATCCATTGTTTAATTTACTAGTATAGACCCAGTCCAGATGGTGAGATGTGATACTAGCCCTTCAGCTCCTCCTTTCCTTTAGTAAATACCAAGATAAATACACCTTCAGCAAGTGGGCTGTCTAGACTTGAGCATTGTGAAATTTTGAGTAAAAAGTAGCAATCGTCATGAGTCCTAGTATTGGAGGAAGGAATGTCCCCGCTGACAGTTTGGCCACTTTGGCCAAGGATTTTGAACAGAAGGAGAGAAGTTTTGATTCTGTAAAAGTCTATTTGGAACAGCAGAGAAGGGTGTTTCAATTTCCATTTCTTTTACTAAACAAATGCTTTGCTACAGTTTTGTGGAGTTGTTTGATGGTGCCTGACTCGATCTTTAAAGAAAAGGAATAACAGTGACCGAGCCTGGAGACGTGGGCAGGACTCAGTGCTGCTGAGATGCTGTTCCAGGGGTGCAGTGCTTTCATACACCAGCAAGAGATGGAAGTGGGAATGACTATTCCCTGCGATAAGGTACACCACTTAATATGGAGAAATCTTTCTATAAATCTTTTCTGAATCATCACCTGTGATTTAATCTATGGGGCACAGACCTGGAATGAAGTCATCGGTGTGGATGGAGATGCTGATATGTGCTACTGTTCTCCCCAGATAGCACTGTCAGAGGGTGCATAAAACACGTGTGCATTTATAATTAGAAACTAAGTAACCGGAGTATATTTGGTTAATGTACTTATTCATTCTGTGTGTGGCCTTCCTTTTTATTCAGATTTCTTTTACATTGTTTTTTCATAGGCTTACTCTGATAACTTTTTTCTTTTTGGTGATAAAATTTAAAAAATCAGGTTAGCTACCATGTCCTTTTGTTTTGCAAATATTCAAGTTATGGAGCTTAAGAAAGTTTTTCGTCCATCGACAGCTATTTTGGCTTTTAAAACTTTTTTGCTCTCATCTAAACCTGGAGGTCAGCTACATCTACCTGGTGTTGCCTAAGTTGTACTGCAAAAACTTCTGGGTGGCTGCTTAGTTCTTCTTGCATATGTGCTTTATATTAGGGTCAGATTGATTGTGGGAAAGGGAATATTAAAGAAGGAGGAGTTGGCTTTCATTATAACATCTTGTGGCATTATAACATCATTTGGGCATTTTCACTAATTTTCACTAATCTCACTGAATTTAAGCATGTTTTTTTTCAGTTCCTTAAGACACTGTTACTGCCCTTGATCTCATCAACACTTTCTGTTGTTCTTGAGATTTGAGCTCTTTTGCAGATGAGTTTATAAGTTTTAAAAATCCCAAGTTTTATAAAACGTTTCTCAGATCCCTTTTTCAGCAACTACCAATATCCTACTCTAAGAATATTTTTTTCTGTAATGCTAAGGTATACTCAGTATGCTTGTAAAATGTACTTTCATTTATATAAGACTTGTAAAGAATGTGATTATGATCCCAGAAGTTCCCATTTTTGCAATAGTAGCCCAGAAACTACTGATGGTGATTTCATGCACCTTAGTGACATCTGTGTTATACAACCATTTGATAATTGCACAGACTGCTGTTTTTAATGGTTTTCCAGTAGAGAAATTATACCAAGGTGGTGGTGGTGGTGGTGTTTTGTTTTATGCTGTATTACATTGTACAATTGGTTTCTGGTGGAATCAAGATACTCAAAAGTCTCTCTCAGTAATATAATTGATCCTTAAATGTTGTGATCCAGGCTTAGCAAGGTTTCTTTTCATAGAACTGCTTATTTGATAACAATAATATGCTTCGAATCTTATATGTGCTTTGGTGCTGTGCTGTAGTTTAGATACTCAATGCAATATCATGTGCAAATTGGAATACCTTGTGCTTGCATCACTTCAATTTCTGCTTATCGGTACTGTGTCATTGAACAATGTTTACAACTAGAGCTTATATCTCATAATTGGATGCAAAAGCTTATAAACACATACCAGCTTCCTCAGAGGATCTGAAAAGGCCTATCTGAAAATAGTATGCAAACTTCATTAATGAAATCTTCACTATTGGCTTTAATTGGCCAGGATGTGAGATTCTGGTTTTATAGCTGTTTTTCTGCATGTTTCAGTTACTACTACTTGTAATAGTAACTACATAGATTCATGTGGCATTTGCATGAGAAAACTTAACAAGACGCTCCTTAAAGCATCATGGCTGCATTAAGTGTGAGCATGTACATGGCGACATAAGTACATGGAAGGAAAATATCTGAAATGAAGCAGGTTTTGGGAGCACACCTATTAAAATCATTTGGAAAATTAAGAAGGAGCCCTATTGGGACCACATACATCATATGTGGGCCACTTCCTGTGGAAGCTGATTCTGAGAAAGTTTGGTGCTTTGGGCTACCGGAATTTGTCCCCCATCCAGTCCATGGTCACAGTACCATAACACAAGTGGTACAAGTACTAAATTTTGATCCTAAATGGATGATGAAGCAGTAATAAAGTGATCATGCAGTCCTTCCTAGAGTTATTCAGTTATCCCCAAGACCAGTCTGTATAGTTATGATGATACATCTCTGCTTTCAGTAAGCAAGTTCAAATATTCATACTGAAGATGTATATTTAAAGAACAGTTCTCAGTTTAAATAGATTTTTTTATCACCTGAGAATTGTTCTTTAAGTATACTTCTTCAGTATGAATATATTCAAAGCTTTTACACTCTGTATTTATCTTTTGTAAAACTTACATTTGCTTGCAGACACCAGGTTGCAGCCTGAGATTTTAATTTAGGGATGTTTCTATTAATCAAGCCTAAAACATATCAGCATGTGCAAACTGTAATATATATATATATATATATATTTTCCTCCCATGATTGGCAAACATTATATTACACAAACCGATTGTCCTTTGTGGGACAGGTTGATGGTAAGGAAAATTTTCTTGTAGCTTTACTGGACTCCTGTTTTGTAAGTACTGACAGGGCTGTTGAGGTTTGTATTCCCTTTGAATTAACGCATACTCTGATAGTAGCTGTGCTTCAGTGGAGTCGGTTCATAAGTGTTCCGTGTATTTGTACTGTTAAACTTTTTTACTGTTAAGCTTTTTAGTGAATGAGCTGTGGGATTTTTTTTTTCTGTTGGTGTCCAACCAAAGCCAGTCAAAATTCTTGCAAGTCTTTCTGCTAATAACTGATAGTTTGAATGGTCACGTTACCAGTGGGAAAGTCGACAGAATAATTAGGAATAATCATTTATTTGAGATGTATAGCTGGTAAAAGATGGCTCGAGACACAGCCTGTACATTTAAGTAATAATAGTAAGTCGTATATCTACATTGGTTGCCCACGCCCTTTTTAAGATTTATATGACTGCCTTTATTTCTCTTCTGAGGGAAGACACTGATGTCACCATGACCGTTAAGCAAGCTGGCAGCGCAGCCTCATGGACAGGTCCCTTGCAAGTTTGGCATGAAGAGAGCTGCACTTCATAGGGGCCGAGCTTTAAATTATTCATAAGCTTTAATTTTTTCACACTCTGTTGTATTGTTTTTCTGGTGTTGTTCTGGACATTTTCCTCCTGTCCACTTAAGAATCTGAAAAGGAGACAGTGGTTATTTCCTTTAAATATCTCCTATGCTCTTAAATCACTGGTTCATTGCTTAGAAGTACCGATAAAATGATCATATTTCTGAATTATATATGCATTGTGATAAAGGACTTCTCACTGATGCTCAGATTAGAAATTATATTCAGAATATTGTTCCTGTTCCTATTTCCTATTGAATTTCTCCATCTGGTAATATTACCATTTAAGAAGTGATAACATATGCAAGTAACAAGTAAATTGTAAAAGCCCAAGCAGAGTAATTTGATTGTGCTACTAAAGCAGTGCTAGTGAAGCACTCTGGTCTGTGGTTGCCAGCTTTGAATTACCACGATTTTTATAAATCATACAAGAGCATCGTGGGGGAGGTAAAGCTTTCAGCCCTTCATTACAAATCCACCATTTTCTATCTAGTAAGCTAAAGAGGAACAACATGCAGCCATCTGTCTCATAGATTGTGGTGGTGTGTTATAGACTATTACTCTTAATGCTCTAGGGGAGTAAGAGTGGGAAGAAGGAGCACGTGTGAATAATGTGTCATCTTTGGGATCCCATTGCTTTTCACTGTACAGATTTGTAGAAAGGACTGAGTCCAGTCCTCTAGTTGAACTAATGCGCAATGGGGCCCTGGCAGGTTTCCGAATAAGGAATTGTGCATGTGTTATGCATATGCAATTTAGGAACTATGGAGAATGAATAGGAACTATTGGTGCATATATGCAAGTCTGCATATATTTCAACTTATAAATAATAATTTGCTTGTTTTTCTCTTAAAACATAGATTTTGAAAAATATGGCTGGTAAATGTAAACGGTAGCATGGGGTGTTTCTGCAATAGGCATATTTCTCAAAAGGTTTGGTGTACAAGACAGTAACAGGAAGCAACTGAGTAACACGGTTCACGTAGGTTACAAAGTAGTTGTGCAAAGACCTATATAAAAGGTGCTTTTAGCTAGCAAAATAACATCTCACTCTAATACTTAAAATTATTTCTGATAGCCTATGCACTTAAAGGCTGATGGAGCCCAGGCTGAAAGGGCCTAAGATAACTAAGGAGTGCACTGGGATCATCATGCCTCGTAAACAAGGTGAAAGGACTTCACTGGGTTGATAAAAGGATTTAGGCTCAAAACGGTTTTCTTGGTCTCTCATTTTAAACCTAAGCCAACAGGAGGTAGACTAATATAAATGGCCATTCAATGTTTTTTTCAGAGTACCATCAATTTTTATTTCATTCTACCTTTCTTTTGCCAGACCTGAAAGATAGTTTGACTGAGTTGAGCCAGATGATAGGTCTAAATTCCCACTATTAATGAATACATGTTCAACTAAGGCTTGAAAACTGTCTACTGTGTGAGATACATTTCAGCTCTGTCTTTTCTCTGCTTTGTTGTTGTTGTTGTTTTCTCCCCTTAAAGATCTTTTTTTTTCTTTCCTCCTTATCTTTATAAATTATAATCCAATTTCTCCATATTTCAACTAATGCTTTCACTGTCCTTTTTAAGCACGCATATCATCATCAGTGGTTGTAACAGAAGCCTAGAACTGCCTGTATAAATGCAAAAATCAATAGGGGGAACTATCACGTTCTGAATGCTCTAAAGCAGCAGGTTTTGCATGTAGAAACTGCAGCTTAAGGAGAATAAAGCAATGGCTAACTTAAAAACGAAGACTTAAAACTTTGCATTTCAAACTCTCCATTTTATACTTTCAGAATTTTCCTTTCCTGTTATCCATGGGACTCTTGACTCAAAACCCTTTCCCTGTTGGGTATATTGTGTGCTTGTACAGTAACTGTGGAGTGTCCACACTGCCTCACTAGGCTCATTCTGTCCCCTGGCCTTCAGCAAATTAGCACTAGAAGATATTTTTTCCTTGGTTAATGGGTTCTGAGTTGATGAATGGCTGCATTGCTGGCTCAGTGCATAGCCCTCCTACATTGCTTTCCCTGACTAGAAAAAAATGAGGGAAGCTTGTAGGAGGATTGCCCAGACTGTGTGATGCACAGCGCTTCACCAGCGAGAGCTGCCGTTAAGTGATGATTGCTGTTCCTGAAGTGCACAGCATTGGAGTTAGTGTCTCTGGCCAGTTATGAGAGGTTCTTCATGCTTGCCTCTGTCCTGTGATCCCTGTCCTACTTCACTATACAATATGATCATGATGTGTATGAAAATTTGTAATCTGACATGCCAGTGCCTACATCTGTCACGTGTGTAACTCCATTTTTTGAGTTCCTACTCTCCTGTTTCTGCCTACCACACTTCACTGATCCTGCTTTGTGCTGTGTCTGGTCTTTTTTCCCCTACATTGACTCACAGCAAAGGGAACTGTGGTTGCCCACTGTGTGTGAGGCGCTGGAGCCTCCAAGTCTGATCAGCACATTAAGCACTTGCGGAGGCAGAGGGATGGACGTCTCGCAGTTCTGTCCTCTTCATGCCTGAATCAACAGTGCATTTCCATGATTAGTTTAAGTCTGTCTGAGACTGTCCAGCAGGTCATGTGTTCTTCCTGATCCAGCAGAAATTTGGCTAACAGGTTTTCAAACAGCCCAGATAGTGCCAACAGCAAGGAAGGGAGGGGAGGTGATTCCAGCTGAAAAGGCAAAGAAAGAAGGGAACGTCTCCAGCAGCATCCTGAGATGTTCTGGGATGTTCTCAGGAACACCTGAGCAGCAGGAGAAATGAAAGTTGGGGCACTTCTAGCTGCCTGGTGATAATTCACAGCATCTTGGTATGGGTTAAGGGTTGTCACTGTTCAGTACCTATAGAAGTAGGTAACATGCAGTAGAAATATTTGCTATTCTTGTTAATGAAGCAAAGCGCGAGCACTCTTTGTCCTTTTCCTTGTGCTCAAATATGTAACTCAAAACTAGATTTAGTTATCCAAGGAGAGACTGTTTGCATGGGCTGTGTTTATAAACAAGATTTGTTCCAGAACTTTTTCTTCTTAATTCATCTCTGTTATTTTCCTAGGGGAAAAGAAATGTTAAAGATCCAGTTCTTGAACAGTTAGCTTTAGATTAAAATGGTATTTTACAAAAATTTACATCTACTGAAGTATGTAGCATAGAGGTATGTTTGTTTAGAAAGAGACAATTATTCTTAGCAATTATTTTTAGTAAATAACAACTATTACTAAAACAAGACAGAGTGGATATTTTATATTCATAAATACAAATTCAAACAAACAGTTTCCAAAGAAGCTGTAAGTTAGTTCAGTAACTACTGCTTCAATTAATCAGCCAATGTAATTTTGTTCTTAGTACGGACAAGGCTAATGCTATTTAAAAGCATTAGCTGTTTGTACTTAATCACAGGATAAGCAGTGGTGGTGAAAGCCCTTCTAATTGCCTTTACTTATTGTTATGTTGGCATCAAATAAAAGTAAACAAGGGTTCATTGGATATAGAATTCTTTGTTTCAGGGAATTTTTAAACTGATAGTGTTGCTGAAATAATGGGATGCAAACCAAATTTGTCTTGGCATTCATTTCTGTTGGCATGGTTAAAAAAATAAATAAAATTTGCTGTATAATCTTCTAAAATGAGATCAGTAGCATATGAACTCTCACTTGAAGACATTCTGTTTTGTGTAGTTTTAAGAGTTGTTCAAGTAGCATAGCAGTCTAGCAAGAAAATTTTAATTCTGCATTGCCTGAAACAAATGCGAGAGAAAAAAAAAGGAGCTTTACTCTTCAGTGCTTCCACTTGGAGAAATGCTTCCACTGGGAGAACCAACCTGCTGGTAGGTAGAACATGAATATTATGTGATTTGATTTTCCACAGGTGGACAGTAGGTATAGCTGATTTTGTGTCTCTACTGCTCTATATATTCTCTAGGTGACCTTGCGTGTGCAGGGGAGTTGGACTAGATGATCTCTAGAGGTCCCTTCCGACCTTAAGGATTCTATGATTCTATGCATTTCAGACTAATGTACAAAAATAGATTCATAAATAGTAACTAAAGCCTGCTTTGGTATTTCAGTCTGACTTTGTGTGGTAATTTTGATACAAAATTCATGAGCTCTTTGGAGAAAAGTGTTCATTGTAGAGAGAAGCACTTGCCAGCTTCTCACATCACCATTGCAACTGGAGTCATTGCTAACTGTTTCTTTCTTTCTTTTAGATCTCTGAGTAATCAGTCACCAAAGTTAGAAATATTCCATAAAAGGGTCAAATCATTGATCGCTCAGAGAAGCTCAAAAGAAGTTACAGGTCATAAAATTCTCAATCATTCTGGGATAATCACTGAGACTAAGGACTTAACTCAGGTTGCAAAGCACTATATAGACTGCATAAATCTTCAAGTATCTACACAAGATTTTTGGACCTGGTATTGAAATGATAACTTTTATTTATATAACCATTGTTGTTCATTTTCAGTCTGAAAGTGATATATTGTATAATACTTCCTGCCCTGGCAAACTAACTGTTATCCACTGTTCTGATTCATTATTTTTGGCAAGGCAGACAACATTTGCCAGAGCTATGAAGAACAAGTTGAATTCAAGTTTGTCTGAAATGTGCTATTTAAAAGCAATATTTCTTTTCAGTATGCCTATTTTTCTTTATCTGTATAGATCATATATTTTCATTTTGTGTTCAGTATTTTATTAAAAAAAACCATCATGATCAGGCTTTATTTCCAAAAAACTAACTTTATTTTTTCTTTATACCCTATGCAGAATTGTTTATGGAAATAATTACTTGACAATAATCTTTTCAAAGTTTCACAGTATAACAAAATGAAAATCTTGATCCCTTAGTCTAGATACTTAAACACTGACAAGATAAATCAGAGCTTCATTAAATTAATGATTCAGTAATTAAAATTAAGGATTCAGGGAAAGGCGTAGAATAATATATAAAGTATAAATGAAGTCTGGATTAAGTTAACATTAAATGGAAGAACAATGAATCATGAATTGCAATGGTATAAATGCACATGCTTTCTGCTGGGAGAGTAATGATTTATGCCCGGGAGCATTCACTCCCACTCAGTTACTGTCAGCATTAATTTTTTCATTATGACAGAAACTTCTGAAATAATCTGTGAGGTTGAAGATCTCTTTGCTTTAAGTTTCCTTACCTCATGTATGGGGACAAAGTTTGGGAGTCTGGATAACCTTGAGCATCCCTTTACAGAGGCAGTTATATTTAGATACATGTTAGTAAACATATATTAGAGATGCAAAAAAAGTTGCAGGTCACATTCACTTCTTAGTAATTTCATTTATGGTCAAATTATAAGTGTTTCCTGAGGAAATTATTAGAGATTATCTGATTTGGCATACAGTGGTTGTCTTCAGGGATGCCTTTGTAATATTTCCATACAAGAACAGGAAGTGCTCTACGTTTCTTTTCATTGAAAGAGCTGCATGAGTTCATTTGATTCTGTTTAGACATCACTCAGCACATCTCTCATGTATGCATATGTACCTATATACAAACAAGAGAACTGCTAAGAAATATATATGTTGCATAAAAGTATATTAGATTTATGTTGTATATATATAATAGTATAGTCTTATACTGCCTACAAGCTGGAAGCTGTCTGAGTACAGCCATCAGTGGTGCTGCTGCCAACTGCTGCAAGTAGGCCTCTTTGAATTCCTGAGTCTGCCTTGGGATTGTTGATTTAATATTTTTAGAAGAGAAAACAAGCCTAAATCAGTGGAGAAATAATTGGCCGAAAATGTGAATTGCACAAGATTCATGTTCTCACTTGGCGTCTCAGAGAAAACACACATTGAAGGAATGATTTCTCCATCCCAGGATCATGTTAATTTTGAATCTCCTCCCCACAACAGAAATACTCCTGCCACACACGTTTTCTGTTCCCTAGTTAGCCACATATAAAGAAAGCTTAATTTTTGATGTTGATGCTGTTATAGTTGGACTCTGCTTTGCATCAGATAGGCAGCATATTACCAATGCCATAGACACGAAGACCCGGAGCAGGGTCGCGTGCATGCAGCTTTGCTGAACTGTCTGGTGAATCTACCCTTGTGGGCAAGAATGTCTTGGGTGCACATTTGCTCTGTTGTGATTTTTAAGTAAAATGCCTAAATTCTTTGAGAGAAATAAAACGGTAAAGTAGCTTAGTTAACACTTGGTAATGTTTCATTTGACTGGGAGCCATGCTTGTGGAGCTTGTAAAGCCAGTCATTTAAAAATGAAGTTCTATAATAATGTTTAGGATAGCAGCTGCAGGGCTTAATAGCCAAATTGCATTCAAACATAACCGTGATGGAGTTTTAGGTAATAATAGCAAATTTACTTAATCTCCCTTTTTGTCCTCGAGAGCTGTTTCCTAAAGTATTAATAACACCATTTTCAAAAGTGGGGAGAAAATGAAAGCCAAAGGTTGTAACTTTTCCCAAGTTGCATACTAAGATACCAGTAAGCTTAAAATAAAGCTTGTATCTCTCTCAGCTTTAAGTTCTATACTGCTCAGCTCTAAACTGTTCATCTGCTGTGGTGATCAGTCATTAGCTTTTTTTTAATCCAGTAAATTTTTCTTGTATGTTTCTGTATTAACATTTTTGCTAAATCCCTCCATGTGCTGAGCTTTTTCCTAGAGTAGTGATTACTTTGGCAGCGTACATTTACTAGGTGACTGTCTTAATATTCTTTATTTCCTTATGGAAAGATGTTTTCTTCTACCTTCTTTCTGGTTCCATTTATCCTTGCAGTAGTTTTAATTTTAGTTAAAATTAAACAACTGCTTTCCTCCTTTTCCCATTTTCTTTATGTTTTATGTGAATATTTTTAAATGTATAATCAAAAAGGGATGGGAGATGGTGAGAGGAAAAGGAATAATATTTTAAAGCCAGACCTTCCAGTTTTGCAGAAACTATCTGGAGCTTTTAAGAGATGACTAGTTGATCCTGAGTCAACAGCGTCATTTGGTTACAAAAAGACAAATATAGCAGAATGTACAAAGTTGTGAGACAACTATGTAAAATAATAATTTCAGCTTAGCATTCTATCTGAGGCTTCATCAAAGCTATTTCAGACTTGAGCTAACTGGAGAGAGTCCAGAGGAAAGCTATGTGAATGATCAGTGGTTCAGAAAACTTGATTGAAAGAATTGGTGTTATTTCATTTACAGTAGAGCGAAAGTGTAATATCCTTCTAATAGTCAAAGGACTGTGCTTTTTTACCAAAAAAAAAAAAGGGGGGGGGGGGAGTGGTTACATTGCATCAAGTGTGGCTTGAGGTATTTATTAGAATAGCCTGCTTGGAGGCAAGGATAGTTGAGCAATGAGATAGATTGCTTGGGGAGGTTGTGAAATCTTATTTATTTTCCATATTTCTATTTTTAATTCTTCAGTGTCTCTTCTACCTCATTAAAAAGCAATCTGATATCAGTAGCTTCTCCCACATGTAGGTTATTAATAATTGAATTATCTTTTACCTTTTTCTTAAAAAAAAAAAAGGAAGGAATTATCTTGATTATAAAAAGATGTCCCAGACTTTAAATAACATCCCTAGCCCTTTGCTCTTTTGAAGTTGATTAACCTCTCATGTATGAACTGGCTTCAGTGAGATCTGGCTACAATAATTCAATAATTCCATAATAGTTTTTTTTTTCTTCTTCTTCTTCTCAGGTTGTACTTGGTGTTTCCCTGTTAATTTATCAGGGAAACTTCCCTTTTATGTAGTTGGTATGTGAGCCAGAGTTTCAACTGGTAGTGCTTTGGTTTTCTTGCCACCTAGACCTCTAAATACTTTACCTGAACATTGACTAAACCATTCTTCAGAACATTCAGTTCAAGTAGGTGCTTATTAACTGTAGCTGGGAATATGATGTTTCACTCACAAAAGACTGCCTGAACACTGCTTCTGGATACTATAAGATCTATCCTGCATGCCAAGTGCAATATTAGTACCTAATTAGAAAATTTTGACTTCTTGTCTGTATTTTGACTTCTTGTCTGTTTACATGCTTTACAATGATGCAGGTTTCTTTGTGACCCAAGAAAGTGTATTAATTCCTGTATTTGCCCTTCGACTGCAGCGCTTTCTAAGCTATCCTGTCCAAAAATATATTTGTAAGCATAATGCAGCATAAAACATAAAACTATGCATGCCAAAAGAAATATCAACTGTTACTCAGCTTAGTGCTGCTAAGAAAATGTTCTGGTTATTTTTATATCAAAGAGGCAAAGATTGCTGAATCTGTAAGAACAGAAATGTGGTCCAGTAAAAGACTTAAACCTTGAAAGGTTTATTTGATTTAATGAGGGGAGCAGTGAGTGCATATGGGGGCACTGGAGCCTATGCAAATCCCAGACATTCAAGCTAAGTGGTGGTTTAGTTTTGGTCAGCCCTCTCCCTAGGGAGCAGATGTCTGCACAGATACCCAGTGGAGTGCTCCATCCTGCCTGCCTTAAAACTGACTGCATGCGGTCTGTGTGCTATCACCACTTGCAACCAAGAGTGAAACAAAATGTTCTGAGTACAATTAGGTAAACTGAAATTAGGACATTTCCCTTCTGTTGCCCTTAAAGTAGCTAAATCTTTTTTGCTGTTGAGTGGGATTTCAAAATATCTTGGAAAAGCTACTGGAATAATTTTTCCCTTTGCTTTTGTAGTAGGAGTCTGATTTTGTCATATGGAGATCATTTCCACTTGCTAATACCCTACCAAGTGTTTTGAAACAGGAATTTGTCAGTAGTCCTTGTTAGATCATTTCAGTCAACAGCTGCCTTAGATACTCCAGAACTCTATTGCAGTTGAAGCCACCCCTTTATAGTTGAAAAAGAGAATTGTGGCTTATTGGTCATTTTTCTGTGAGGTTAAGAGATCTTCTGAAAATCACAAATCCCATCAATGTTAGAGGCCTTGCAGAATTATGTATAAATTGGACAAGCAATCAGATCCTCAAACTCATTAAAAAGTGAGCAAGCTCTTTCTGAAAAACGGGATGTTAGAACTTGTTGGTGTGTGTTTATGGTGCAAAATGTAAAGCCCTTTCATGTAACAAATTATCCGGCCCTTTTATTTAATGATACTAATCATGAGAGATCCCTGCTTACAGATTTCACTTTGACCAAGAACATATAGAATAACTTATTTTAACCTTGACTGATGTTGCCTATTATTTTTGCTTTTGCCTGGAAAATACCTTTCCTTATTTTCTGATGTATGTATAATTTTTAAAGGATTCAAGGATCAAGGATTTTTGTTTAGATGATTTTTGTTTCTGTTGCTTTTTTTTTTTTTTTAACGCCATTACAGAGGTGCTGCTTAACCTTTTACCATTGCAATGAAGGAAGATTTCTGAGAAATATGATGAAATTTTCACTCTCAATGTATTACATTTTGCATTCAATTCTTTTTTGTTTAGAGATCTGTTTGTGTATTAAAAATACATAAGAAAGACAGAAAATTTTATGGTTGTAAATCAGAATTTCTATTGCTCTTTAAGCCAGTTCTAGCACTTCATCAAGGAAAACACTTATTTAAAATATTACCACCTTCTCATTCAGCCTAGCTCGATGTGGTCCTCACATTCAGTCTCAATGTAGATAACATTTCTCTACGTTATTTGTGTTTTTTTCTGCAGACTGCTTCCTTTTCCTGGTTAGTTATTGAGCCTGATATTGTGAGATATGATCTTTTTTCAGTCCCGTATGTCCCATAGTCCCACCCAACAAAAATTAGATTCCCGTGAATTACTCGATTGCTGTCAGTACTGTGGCTGACATTAAAATACTTAACAAAGCTGACAACAAGGAGATCAGAGAAATTACTCTTGATGGTACAAACCAGCACCTTTCTTGAAAAAACTCTTGTCACAAAATGGTTGATGTTGGAAAAGACCTCAGGAGATCATCTAGTCCAGCCCTCCTGCTCAGGCAGGGTGAATCAATGTCATCTATGTGCATCAAATTTTCCATTGCTTATGTGCTCAGAACCATCTAAGATTTTTTTTATTATTATTATTGGCTTTGCTGGGGAAAAACACATTCCCTTCTTCCCTGGATCTGTCCCTTTTTTCCAGTCAGAAAAGTGGATCCTTCCATCCTTGGAAAAAAGTAACCTCCTATGTTGATATGTTGAACTTGTGTGTGTGTGTGTGTGCGTGTGTGTATTTTTTTTAAGTTTAAAAGTGCTCCTAATTTAATATCTTTTTAATGCTATTCTGCCAGATATGGTGGTTAGAAATACGCCTAGGAATTCTGAACATAGCAAATGCTGTACTTTCTTTTTTTAACAGCTTGCCATCTTCCTGTGAGTTTTACATACTGTCTTTTCAGAGGAAAAGAAAGTATTACTTTCTTGAAATAAGCAGCTCATAGGTCACTACGCTAAAATTTTGCTTTCTAAGGTAGTAGGAGTCAAATACTATTCACCCAAACCTTGTCCTTGATGATCTGGAGTTTTCTTCCAGTCCATCTGGTTTATGTCTTAGATGTATGCAGAAAATTAGTCTTGATCAGTCTCTCTGACTTCTCTTAGCCACTTAAATCTGTGTTGGTTCGTTTTAATGTCAAGGTTAGTGCTGGGCGCTGCAGCGTGGCAGGATGCCAGGCAGGGGAGGCATCCCAGGCCGCATGGCCGTTTGTGCTGCAGGTGGCTCCATTGTTTGGGCCCAGCTGGTGGCCTCTCCTGAGGTGGTCTTTCCTGATGGAGGACACTGTCAGGACACTGTTTAGGGCTC
This sequence comes from Tinamus guttatus, assembly GCF_059628265.1. Taxonomy (NCBI): domain Eukaryota; kingdom Metazoa; phylum Chordata; class Aves; order Tinamiformes; family Tinamidae; genus Tinamus; species Tinamus guttatus. Next base: position 45,580 of record NW_028289531.1, on the reverse strand, counting down.
TGGTATGGCGTTTTTGCACCATCGTGACCTTTGTTGTGCCTGAACTCATCTGTTTTCTGTTTTTCCTGCTTCTGCGTAGGTGCTGGGATGGCTGGAGGTGGTCACGTTTTGCAGTTGATCTGAGGGACGTGTGAAGCATCATCTGTACCCCCTGACATTTGAGGTACTGTGATAACCTTAGTTTACCTGCATGTTGACTAAGCAGAGCTATGGGATTAAGTACTAGCGTGCTCTGCAGATAGTCCTCCCAATTCCTGCGCTCCATTCCTGCAGAAGGTGGTATTGGTAATAGGCAGGATACAGAATCTCCTTCAGGAGTCTTAACTCTTTCATATTCCACCAAACAACAGAAATACTTGAATTAAGTCTTCAAGCTTATTCTACTGAAAATTAGTGGCTATCCTTTGAGATAAGGGACTGTGAAATGGTAGAGTTCTTAAATTTTTTTTTCTTTGGGATAATTTTTTAAAATTTTATTTCATGACACATTTCAAATTGTAAAGTTAATGAAAGTATTAATTTCCTGACATTTTCAATGCATAATATTGAAACAAATGGGAAAAAAATGCTTTTTTTTTTTTTTTTGCATGGAACGAGAGCTTGAAAATGCTTATTGTGATGTTCTATGTGACCAGTCTTGATTTAAATGATGCTTAAATGATATCCAGTTTGAATGTATGTATTTGGACTGATTTATTTCTGGAGTGTATTCCTATGAGTTTAATCCTATTACAGTAGGGATCGAAAGCACCGCAGAAATATTGTGTGGTATAAGGGATCTAGACTTGTGATTGATTATGACCTGGAATTGGTTATCTAGCATTAAGCAATTACACAAGATTTTACAACCAGCTTCTGGGTACCATATCAGTTTTATGCAACTTGGCAGGCTATTTCTATCTAAGCATACATAAATGTTATTTTATTAAATAGAGGAGAAATTCTAGATTTTGTTTGCTTTGGTTGTGATAGAATATAGGAAAAACTTGTGATAGAATATAGGAAAAACTTGCTACCCATCGTCCACGTTTTTAATGTTTCTAAAATTACATGCTTGAACTCTATATGTATTTATTGTGCCATAAATCTGTGCCTGAGAGCCTTGTCTAAGGATTAAATGATCAGTTTAAGAAAATTAAATGGTCAGAATAGTGAAAACTTGCCTATTATTTACGTCTGTAAAGTAGGCTTAACCTACAGTTATTAGGGACTTCCTCGACCAAAACCTTTTCTGTTGTGGTTACCTTGCTGTCTCATATGAAATAATTTCATAGCGGAAACATGGTAACACCACCATTTCGCTTCTGTTCTCATGTTTTTTTTTTTTTTTTTTTGTGGCCACCAGCCCTGCTGTTCCCCAGCTAAGCTGCCTTGCTGTTACTGCTCCTCAAGCAGCAGTGCAAGAAGCGTGTCTAGTACTTGAAATGCCCAAAGTGAGCCTGCACCTGCTTCTTAGCACCGCTGGTTCCCTCTGCGATTCCACCACCTTGTTCATCCTTGTGATGTTTCAGTTTCCTACTTGTAAGTGAGGGCTAATAATACTTAACTCTTCACATATAGTGTGCCATACTCGAGTCTAAACTAATGCTGCATTACCAAGGGAGACTTTTAACCTTCCAAGCATGACCATGCTTGGAAATTGATACTGGATGGTAAAAATCAATTCTTGGGTGCTTTCTTTTGTGGTGTTTTCTCCCTAACTAAACTTGACTAACTAGTCTTAGAGAACATTTTGGCACAGGGAATAGGAACTAATTTTCTCCAAGGATGATGCGATCATAAGGGAAGGGAGATTATGCTGATCAGATATGCTGAAAATTATATACCTATAACTTGCATTATCTATGCTAAATTAGTTTTAGATTAAGATAAGAACTGAAAATGTGATAACTGTTCCCAAGTATATCCATTGATTGACTGTCCTTTTTATATTTACCTTTTAATACACCTTTGGCAGTAGCTGCCCTTCGTGCGGTTTACTGAAAGCAGATCTACTGTTCTTCTGTGAAATTGAGGCATTTAATGCATTATGCCTAGTGGGAATGTTCATCTGCACAATTTATAAACTGAGATTTAATGAAGTGATCTACTCTAAGCAATTCATTTTCCTAAAACAACATGTACTATTCTATCCTTAAAAATTAAACAGATACCTTCATACTTCAAGTCTGCGATACTGAGTAGCCATAGATGGGGCAAAAATAATTTGTTTCTCATTGATATTTGCAATCCAAATGGAAGATAACACATGAAGCACAGCTTTAAATAGATTTTGACAGTGTTGGTAGTTATGCTGAATATGCTGGAAAAAAAATAATATTTGGCTGAAAGTAGCAGAGGTGTTTGAGAAATAACTGCTCTAAAATATTCCAGTAACTGAAGTTTCCTTAGCTGGTAACACTTATCCAGCTGCCAAGTTAGCACACTTCTCTTTTTGTTCAAATGAAGATCAGCTAATTTTCTTCCAAAGGAGTACAACGTACAGTGTACAGAAACCATTTGTAGTGCTGTGTGCTTGAGGAATGCTAAGGGAATGGAAATAAAACTGACCATGATCACTTGCTCCACAATTTGGAGAAACTTGGCTTATCCAGGGAAGAACCTGTCTAAAGTTATGATCTTTCCTCATAATTTTGCTTTATCAGTTCATCATGTTAATTGAAGTGTTAAGCTTCAGATTCAGTTTTGAACGAGTCTAGCAAAACGAGGTATTATGGCTGTTATGAGGAAGAGTTACAGAGGCAGTCATATTTTAGTAACAAATATACATAAAATGGAAGATAAACTAACAAAGTGTAAAAGTATACCCAAATATATACTTTTTTTTAAAGTGAGAATATTCCATATTCTTTGGTATCCACTTCTACTCTCTAAAAGTAGTACTTTTAGCTCTTATGGAATTCTATCTAAAACATTTCATAAATATTCTGACTGAGATTTTTTTGCAAAATTAAAATAGATCTTTCAGGGTAAATACACCACACTGAACCAGTGGAACAATCAGATGAGAATGTAGGGGAACCTATCCTCCATGCTTATGTGTATGTGCTTTAGAGCTGCAAACCAGTAAAAAGTTTTGCATTGCAGATACTGCTGTAGGGTTTATTACCTGTGACTAGTGAAAATGTGTCAGGATGGTCCAATCTTTGCAGTGGTATGTGAGGACTAAATCTGGATTTTGGAAAGAATTCTGGCTGTCAGATAAGAAAACTGGAGTGTTCATGCAGTGCTCTCTGCTTTAAGAGCTGTATCCTTTAGGCAGAAATGGCACTGGCTGAATGGCACATTTTTGTGGGCTATACATCTGGTTAATGAACTACATGCCAATAAAAACTTATTTAAGGAATGATACAATACATAAAGAAAGTGCTAGTCCTTTTCTCATATTTTTTTTTCCTATAGAGCTCTTCCATCATCTCTATTTATGCTATAGCTCCTATGAACAGCTGCTTGTTACCCTATCAGATAACTTTCAGCCATACCAGTAAATTAAGTGTGCAAATTCTTCTTGGAAAAAGTAGCTTTCAAGTTGTTTTGAATAAGCTGATTGCTTAAACATGAGCAGCATGATACATATTTGCTACCATTTCTGGTGGGTACCTCAACATTTCAGGTCCAAATCCATTTTTAAGATCCTGCATCAAACATGTATGCAAGTATACACAGCAGTATCTATAGTAAGATCTGTAGCAATTATCAAGAAACTTAAGCTTTATACATATTTTAATCATTTAAGTCTTAAAATTTAATAAACTCTTGTTCTGGCACTATGGAAGAAAAAAGAAACAAGAAACAAGGAAATTAAAACTCAACCATAAGAGTGATTTATGTAAGACTTCCCTACACTTTGTAATAGAACCTGGGGATAATCAGTCTCCTTATGCTCACTGTGAATTACACATTACATGCATGGTTCAAATGTGATTTTGTCATACACGTTGGGAGTAGATGATATCATTAATAGCTTTTAAATATACATATATATGTTTTATATATATATTTGAACCTTTTTTTTCAAATGAGGACCTTTTATCTCTCCAAAAATAACGTTACCGGTGATATTAATCCTAGTAAGTGTTAAGAACTCCCCAAAAGAGACAATCATACTCTTTCCCAAGTAAATGAAGAAACAATGATTCCGCTTGTATGCAGAAAGTTTCCACACATGATTATATGGGTGAGACTAAAAAGACTGCAGTTTAGTCCAGCAGGGCCAAGTATTGAGTAGGATGATATAAATATGCTGATCAGAGGGAAGAGAGCCAGTTGCTCCAAGTGTTTTGCTGACAAGTCCATGTGAAAGTAGCCTTGCTCCTTGTTTCAGTATGGAAGTGGATGAGGCAAGGCTACTGTTCAAACTGCAGAAGAATTAAGCTTTAAGTTCAGCTTCATATGGAATTTATTTTTGTGACTAGCCCTCACAAAATCAATATGAGTATAAGCAGTAATGCTAGTAGTGGTGGACGAAGGATTGTGCTCTCAGCTGTTCCTCAGAGCAGATGATACCTTGTAAATTTTTTCTGTAAACATCTACTTACTCATTGCTCTGTAAAACAGCAATAACAGAAATGGGGTAATATGAACATACTGAGCATTTCAATAAAAAGTAGTTGAATTTACTCCAAAATTTCACTTTCTTAATTGCAAAGCGCGCACCCATGGATGGACTAGTGAAGGAGAGGGTGTCCAGAAGCAGACTTGCTCTTCCCCTGCCAGGCATGCATTGAATAGCTCTTCTGTTTATAATGCAAGTTGCAGAATATCTGTTTTTAATTTGATTTCACCTGTTCACTAATGTTCCCTGATAGGGGAAACACTGAAAGGGGATGCTGTCCATCCCAACCCTGCTCCTCATTGTAAAATGGTTAATGACACTCAGCCTCACTGTAGATTGCTTCAGGATTTGCTGATGGAAAAGACTGTCTGAAAGCATTAAAAAATCTCTTTATATACAGATTCGGTATGCTTCCTTTAGTACTGATATTTAGTATCTTAGTTGGTGGGGTTTTCTGTGAAGAAAGGTTAAGCGATCTGAGTAACCCCTTTCAATTTCAGTTAAAAATTTCTAATTATAACTTGTCATCTCCCTTTCTTACTCTAAAATATAAACTTCCTTACTGTGCCATGCTAACTGCACGTGTCCACTTGGAAGATTAACTGGACGATTATTATCTTCACTAACTCTTAATAGGTCACTAAATCTAGAGATTACCATGCAAGGCTGTTTGGTTTATTGTCCTAAAAAAAGTCAAGCTGGCTTGATCACCTGCTGTGCAATTAATATCTCTACTTCCTTAATAAATACTCTGTCATCAAAATATTTTCTCATCTCAACAAAATATATTCTTATCATTGAAATATGACATTCTCATATGTACAATACTTCATAAAGATATACTTCAAACTTGTTATTTGGGTGTTTTAATATGTAGATCTTACTAATGCAAGTAGAGGGAGAAGTGTACTGACATTTTAAAATTTTATCAAAGGTCTGGAGTGACATGAGCTCTTCTTCAGGAGTTGCTACTTACCTTATGAAAACTTGTTTTAGTGATGCTGCATGTAAAAGTACTGAATAACATTCTTCTCATGCTCGTAACATTCAGCATCTCTCGGCTTTGTCAATTTATAACAACTAAAGATCTAGTTCATAATCTTTTTATATGACTATTCCAAATGTTTTATGCAATTGTTGAATGCACTAGGCTACTTCTTGGTAGTTGTGCATATCTTCTATATTCAGATTCATAAGGACTTGAAGCAGCAAATCAATGGGGAACAGGGCCAGGGTGTGTTGAAAATGTTGCAGTTGAAAGCCGTAGTGGTGGTGGGGGGGGGAAGGAGATATCAAAAAAAAAAGTATCGGATTCACAAACAGTCTGTGGACTGTAGGTCCGATCACCTTCCTAGGAGCGAATCGAGTTCCCAAATAGTGTGATCCACTATAAGCTCGACCCTGGCAGTATCGGATTCACGAACAGTCCGTGGACCGTAGGTCCGATCGCCTTCCTAGGAGCGAATCGAGTTCCCAAATAGTGTGATCCACTATAAGCTCGACCCTGGCAGTATCGGATTCACGAACAGTCCGTGGACCGTAGGTCCGATCGCCTTCCTAGGAGCGAATCGAGTTCCCAAATAGTGTGATCAACTATAAGCTCGACTCTGGCAGTATCGGATTCACGAACAGTCTGTCAACTGTAGGTCCGATCACCTCCCCCCAAACAAGTAGTCGAGTTCACAAACAGTATGATTTATTCAAATGCAACATTTACAAAGCAGGTTTCGGATGTCAGTACAGGAAATTCTCTACTAGAGCGTGGGGTTTTTAGCTAGCTCTGATGTACAAATGTGCAATCATCACTCACCCCAGAAGATGGGAGAGGGCTCTCAGTCTCGAGTCTCCTCAGGCGACATTCTGACGCAAGGGGAGGAAAGGGGGATCAGCGCATCAACTGATCCAGAATTTATGATGGATTCTTCCCTCTTGCTTCTTAGTCTCTTCAGGCAGCGTCCCAGTGCGAGGGGAGGGAAGGGGGATCAGCCTGTCGACTGACCCAGGAGCTACGATGGTTTCTTCCCTCCCGACTTTTCATCCTTAGTTCACCTTTTATACTTTTCTTTACATTCAGGTGGAGCTTGAGTGACTAGAGTCATACTTAATATTGTTATTGATTGGTGAAAAAGTTTCTCGCTTTCATTTAAAGGTACAGTCAACCGAAAATCTAGAGCGCATGCTCAGTGAGGGGTGGTCGTACCTCGGAGGCGGGTAACTTTTGGGATGGAAGTATGGTTTTCACATTATAATGAGCAAAGTTCAAGCAAAGTTCATCATTTGCCACCTTTGCTGGCTCAGCACCGGACTTGTTATCGTATATCTCTCATTAGACAGCCACTGTGCGGCTTATCAGCAGCCCAGCACAGGGAGTGCAACAGAGTTTGGCCGCGGAGCCTTCACCCCGCTCCATCCTCCGTTACTCCCTTTTGCAGCTGCGAGGAGGGCAAATTGCGTTGCCCAGGGAACCGTGGAGGAGCAGAGTCCGTGCATACCAACCATCCTGGAAGTGGCAACTGTGTAGCACCCCAAGCAGGCCTCTGTAATACCAGAGCTGTGTTAGGCCCTAGTTTTCCTCTCAGTTCCTGCTTTCAAACAATTCTTCCACAAACACTCCTTCCACACTATCCACCCCGTGACTATAGTCACTCAAGCTTCACATGAAGTTGTTTAGGTGTTAATATTACATGCCCTAAACATGATGCAGTTAAGCGAGTGATTGCACATTGGTACATTAGACGTGGGAAGTTACAGGAAAGGCAGGGAGTCTAGTTCTACAAGAATATATATATATACAGAAAATATTGCAGTTACAATAGTAAGTAATGCTTATAACAAACTTTGTATCCACCCCGTGACTCCAGTTACCATTGTATATTGAAATTTAGTCTCAAATTAGAGTCTTAGTACTTGGGACATCAATAGGGTCATCCACCTGTAAAGGGGTATAAGCGGTGAACTGAATCATCTTTATGTTAATAGCTTTCATTATAGTAGATTTTACACAGGATATTGCTATACTTAGGATAATTATCATCACAATGAACATCACCACATATTCTATCAAACTTTGGATCCAACCAGTGACACCAAATCCAAACCAACTAAACACCTTCGCCAGCCAGGTAGTGTTCATTGATTCCCGGAGTTCATGGGTGTCTTTCGCCACCTGTCGTATCTTCTCTAATTGGATATCCATGTCCTGTGTAACATTAGGGATATAAATGCAGCAGTCGGTACTGGAGAGGTTTAGGTAGCCACAAAGTCCATTTTGGCGTAACAGCATCAAGTCCAGTGCCATCCGGTTCTGAAGAGTCATTTTTGATGTGGCTTGTAGTTGTTGATTGAGCAACTGTATACTAGTATCGGTGGCATTAGCTAATTTTTCTACTTGATAGGCTAGCTTACTTAACCATAATCGCGTTTGCACAGTAGCACGACCAAATCCAAAAAATCCTTCCATTCCCCAGGCTATGCGGGTGGCTGCTCCTGGGTCCTGCCACCCTTCTACATGTCCTGACAGTTCTATTTTTGCCCGTTTTGCTCGAGCCATCCAGTGGGGTCGGAGGGGAGTTCTCCTCCACATGGGGCACAATGTTGGAAGGCCCAAGGTACACTGGAGTTCAGGTAATCCAGCCCATAAGGAGGTATACATATTGCCATCACTGCAGGCCCAGATCAAACCAGCCGGAGCGTCACCAGAAGCTATACGGCAATCATTACGAGGCACAAAGTCTTCACTTACTGATTTATATTTTATGCTGTGATTATGGCACAGACAGCCTATTTTTAGGGAAATGTAAACTGGCCAATAGTGTCTGACCCAATCGTGTTGTTCCCAATTGGAGCAATTTATCACATTTTGGCAATACCACAACGCTGACTTGTTTGATACTGAGCCAAAGGAAAATCCTGGGCCAAATGGTGTAAAACCCCTGAAGTCACGGAATTCTCCAAACCAAGAGCAATCTAATTTATGTTTATGTTGAGGGGGACAATCTTGCCCTCTCTTCCACTGTATACACCAGGATGCATTTATAGGTTGACTATATTGCAGAGTGGCGGTTGCTCGTCCCCAAGGTTTTAAATCTGTTGCTCCCCATAAAACCCAGTCACAGGGAAGAGTTGCAGTATTATTGTCTTCATAATAAGTGCAAATTGTCTTATCAATGGTAGAAAAATTAAATGGCTGACTAAACTGCACAGCAACTCGCTCTCTCTTTGGAGAATAAGGATTCACTATATGGAGAGTACCTGGTGTACTCCATAACCTCAGCAAGCTCCCTGCTATGTCAGTGGGAAGGATACCCATAGGAAGGGGGTCTTCTACAGATTTGGGTAGAGGCAAGCAAGCGGTAATACTAGATTCATTGAGAGCAGTTGCAAACCCCTTTATTAAAGTTAGGGCTAAGTTATCCTTCAAACCATGGGTGGCAGAGTCAGGGACGGATAAGGTTTGTGCGTTGTCACTATGAGTATCTCCTTGATTCCAGTGCACTAAACATATCAAGCCAAAGCATATCTTCCCAACACAAGTTGGAAATATCATATTTGCTAACCCTAACTACAGCTCTATAACCCTATTACAAATATCTGATTTACAAATATCAAAACAACACTATGCAGGAAACTAACAATCCCGATGGATACTCAAGATCAGTATAGGAGAGTCCTTGGTTCCAGGTACAATTGTCCAGCATTCCGGGTTTTTGACATCCTGGAAAACAAAAGGAAGAATGCTCGGTCTCTGCCTTGACCGGCACAAATTGGATTGTTATTGATTTTGAAGCATAAACAAGCAATTATATTTGGTCAGAAGTCGGGAATGATCCACCGACTGCTTATGCGGTGTATCTTCCCACTAGCATCAGTGGCTTCCCAGGCACAGAGTCCTCGAGGTTTAGCCAAAATTAAAGGGACAACACCAATAGAGGGCAATTTTGCCATCACGGGCTGTCCCACCTGCATTTGAATAGGTGTATGCTTTTGTGACTCTGAGGGCTCTGATAAGGTGGGAGCAGGTGGTCCTGTGGGACAGAAAGCTTGTATTTTGGGGCTTCCATAAGTTCCCCATCTGTTATTTACTGTGTAGACTGCTTGGGATAGCCGCAGATCCCAGTTAGGCTGTGACACTTTTGCATGTTTCTTAATCATGCCATTGACTCTTTCCACTATACCATTAGCTTGGGGATAATAGGGAGTGTGAAACACCCATTTTATTCCTTCTTGTTTTGCCCAATCTTGCACTACAGTAGCAGTGAAGTGACTGCCATTATCACTTTGTAGGCACTCTGGTGCTGGGAGGCTACTAAACCAGTCCTGCAGGATTTTCACAGTATTCTCACCAGTGGCTGCACTTACTGCTGTGGCCATGGTTAGTCTGGATACTACTTCCACGCCTACCAGGATATATTTTCGACCACGAGCAGGTCTTAATGGTCCTACATAATCGATTTGCCAGGTGCTCCATAAGACTTTGTTTCTTTGAATGTGCTGAGGGGGAGCTTGATTAGGATGATTCATTTTCAGTCGGAGTTGGCATTGAGGGCAAGCTGATATGATTTCACTAACTAATGCTACTGACACAGGCCATCCCCGTGCCACACATTCGTGATATAGATCATTTTTCCCCGAATGTCCCCTTTTTACATGCAACCATTCGATTAGCCTTTGCCACTCATCTCCTTCAGCAGCTACTGTTTGCACTTGCGCTAACCTATCGACTTCCTCATTCCACTTAGTTGCGGGTGCACTAGTTTTTGCATGTGCCTTTACCCATCCTATTTCTAAAGGTCGGTGTCTGCTTACTTCCAAAAGTCTCTGCCAGTCACTTGTCCTCCACACTGGTACACGATTTACCTCCCAATTATTTGCTTCCCATTGACATATCCATTCTGTTGCTCCCTTAAATGTGGCATAGGAATCAGTATAAATTACCTCAGCTCCATTTTCCACAGCTAACAGCAGGGCTCGGAGTTCCCCGACCTGGGCGCTACCGTCACCCTCCTCAGTTACTGACCGTCCTGAGCTTATTTCCAGGGCTGCTGCCTTATAATTCCACCCCGTGCTTGTTCTTCGGGCAGAGGCATCAGTAAACCACACTCCATCCTTTTTAGAGGATACAGTGAATTCTGGAGCTACCTTAATAGGTGAAGGCTTATAAGGAAGACATAATGTTGTAATGTCTGAGCTTACTGGCTGTTGTAATTTGGAGGTCTTAGTTGGTCCTTCTTTTAGTGCTAGCAAGTGGCTTATTCCTTCTAGATAAGCATACCATTTGCGGATCGTTCCCTTCTGTGCGACACCTTCAGGAGGGGGGGCGCCTTTAAGAATAGGACTTAACAATGGAAAAGGCCCCTGAACGATGATATCCTGTGAGGTTCGTAGTTTTTCTGCCTCTTTCACTGCACGAACTAAGGAGAGAAGTCCCTTTTCCCACTCAGAATAACGCTGCTCTGTCTCTTTAAAGGAGGTAGACGAGAAAAGCAGGGGTCGCGAAGGACCTGAAGCTCCTTTTTGAAAGATGCCGCAATAGGAGGCATGTTCAGAGAAACCCCATTCAGCCCGAAAAGGGTCCACTGGATTTAGGGGGCCTAACCTCTGATTGATAACTAATTCATCCTTTAGGGTTTTAACAGCTTCTGCATGGATCGGAGTCCAATCCCACGGTTTGTTCTTTCTCAGCAAATCATACAGAGGACGGGCAATTACAGAGAACCCAGGAACATGTTTCCTCCAATATCCTAGTGTTCCCATTAGTTGTTGTAGTTCCTTCTTGTTTTGGGGTAGGCGTCCCTTTTCGATCTCTGTTAATGTATCGTCGGGCACAGCTACAGCTCCAGATACCCACAAAGCCCCCAGGAATTTAACTTCTTGTGCTGGACCTTGACATTTGGATGGTGGTACCTCCATGTCATGGTCTGTTAATAGTTGCCAAACAGTTTGAGCAGTTTCTCGTACACATTCTTTGTTGTTTCCACCTATTAGTATATCATCTATATATTGATAAATGCATATTTCAGGGGGTTTCTTTACTGTGGCTAGAAGCTTTGCGAGCGCATTATGTGCAATAGTGGGTGAGTGTTTATATCCCTGTGGCAATCGATTAAAGGTGTATTGTACACCATCCCATGTAAATGCAAACTGTGGCTTATCTTTATCTTCTAAGGGTACCATAAAGAACATATCTTTGATATCTAGGGTGGCCATCCAGGGGTGTGCAGCTGATCGTATAGCCATGACAATCTCAGCTATGCTAGGGACTGCCGCTGTTAGTGGGCCGGTGTTATGATTAAGTTTTCGGTAATCAATTGTCATTCTCCACTTGCCATCTGGCTTCTTGACAGGCCACACCGGGGAGTTATATGGAGAATGGGTTCGGCCAATTATGCCTCGCTTTTCTAAGTCCACAATTACTTCAGTTATTCCCTTCTTTGCAGCTGCAGGCAAAGGGTACTGGGGAACATTGGTCACATGAGATGGGGGCAGGGCATGGGTTACTTCCAGCACTCCTACCGTTAGGCTTTCCTGCTCGTTTCCTCCAAAATTCCAAACACTACCATTAGGCAGGTACCATCGTTTTCCTCTAAGTACATCGTATCCTAGAATGTTCCCAGGGTGTGAACTTAGTACCACATCCACAGCTGTCATCCTCTTTTCCCCAGGCAACCATAATTGGGTCCTAGCAAGTGGGCATTTTTCTTTAGCACCTGTTACTCCACTAATCACAATAAATTTTTGAGAGGGTTTAATTCCTAATGATTCTGCTTGCAACTTGTTCAGAACACTAATCTGTGCTCCAGTATCAATCAAAAATTCTAGACTAAGTTTTTTTGGACCAACAGGAATTGATATATAGGGTTCTTTGTTTTTGGACCATTGAAAAATATGTATCATGCGGGTTGGGCGGCCCGAATCCCAATCCGCATTGCTTAGTTTTTTTGATCTCCTAAACTCTTCACTTAGAGGCGCAAAGGGATTGTTTGTTCTGTCAGAGGCGGGGGCAGAGGGGGAGTTCTTGTCTTGTCTGCTTGGAGGAGGAGATTCAGTTGCTCTGCGTTCCAGGATTTCAACCAATTTTCTGATGCAGCTAGTGGATTGCCCCTGCAGCATAGCGCGGGGCACTCCTAAAGCTAATGCTTGTCGCCATAAATCATTGCGCAGAGGGCTGTTAATTTGATTTACTGATGCTGGCAGACCCTGAAAGGGTTCCAGTTCATGTTTCGGGTATGGTCGACCCTCCAATTTTCTTGTGTGAAATACCTTCCTAGCTCTCCCTGATTGTTCTGATAGAGGCTCAGGGTCTGACCATGCCATCTCTCGTCCATAACTCACCATGTCATGTAACAGCTCTGCCCAAGTAGGGACGTGTGCAGGGGGGGTGTGAAGGTTCTGATCATTATGCTGTTGAGCCCGTATGACCCTTTCCTTTAAATTTTGCATATATATCTTTGCTGTGTCAGGCAGACCCTTAATAAGGGGCCTTAGGTGGACTGGGTCTACCGGAGCCATTAACGGAACATCAAAGCGTCCTCAGTCATACATTGCCTGAATACAAGCAGCTTTCTGCATTGCCTCTGATAAGCCAGACAGCCCCCTAACTTTGATTATTAGTGGCTCGTCTCTTTCTCTGGGGTCTATTCCCCCTGCCCAGTAAGCAACTCGAGCAGTAATAGATCGATTATCATCTGGGAACCCCTCATCTAGAAACACTCCTGGTCCCCAGAAGCCTAAAGATTCTTCTCTGTCTAACAATATTCTGTCGCCACCTGAAAGGGAAACTCTCCACAAGTATTCAGTTTCGGTTTCCCCAGGCTTTCTTGAAAATTTAGTCTGCAGTTCTCCTAATTCTGAACCTGAATAAGGAGTAGTCCGAACTGTGGTGCGGGGATTCCGACCTCGGGGACCTTCAGATGTTTCGGTCTTTATCAGCGGCCGAACAGCCACTAATTCTGAGGATTCTTCTTGTATCTCTTTATCTGGATCTCCCCATATGTCCCCGTCCCAGTCCTCAGGCTCAGTGTTAGTAATTAACTTTCTGATTTGCCGCATATTAGGGGGTCGGGGTGCCTGCATCAGCATTGTTTCAATTCGCTGCTCCAGTAACTGGGTACGTCTCTTTTCCTTCTCTAATTCATACTGCAAATGTTGAATTTCTGAATTCTTACTTTGATAATCTAATTTCAATTTCTGAAATATTTTATAGTCCTTCTGCGCCTGAATTAAGCAACCGCCCAGAATAGCACAAATAACACCCTTGCCTCTGCCGTCCTTAAACTTAGCATGGCATTCCTCCATTCTTTGCAAAACCTTTTCAGGATCTGACCAATTATCTCTGGCCCAATCTTCCCCACCTTCTGAGGGACCACATTTCTGTCTCCGTAGGAATTCCTTTATCGACATCCTGCCGACTACGCCAATTTTGTGTTGAAAATGTTGCAGTTGAAAGCCGTAGTGGTGGTGGGGGGGGAAGGAGATATCAAAAAAAAAAGTATCGGATTCACAAACAGTCTGTGGACTGTAGGTCCGATCACCTTCCTAGGAGCGAATCGAGTTCCCAAATAGTGTGATCCACTATAAGCTCGACCCTGGCAGTATCGGATTCACGAACAGTCCGTGGACCGTAGGTCCGATCGCCTTCCTAGGAGCGAATCGAGTTCCCAAATAGTGTGATCAACTATAAGCTCGACTCTGGCAGTATCGGATTCACGAACAGTCTGTCAACTGTAGGTCCGATCGCCTCCCCCCAAACAAGTAGTCGAGTTCACAAACAGTATGATTTATTCAAATGCAACATTTACAAAGCAGGTTTCGGATGTCAGTACAGGAAATTCTCTACTAGAGCGTGGGGTTTTTAGCTAGCTCTGATGTACAAATGTGCAATCATCACTCACCCCAGAAGATGGGAGAGGGCTCTCAGTCTCGAGTCTCCTCAGGCGACATTCTGACGCAAGGGGAGGAAAGGGGGATCAGCGCATCAACTGATCCAGAATTTATGATGGATTCTTCCCTCTCGCTTCTTAGTCTCTTCAGGCAGCGTCCCAGTGCGAGGGGAGGGAAGGGGGATCAGCCTGTCGACTGACCCAGGAGCTACGATGGTTTCTTCCCTCCCGACTTTTCATCCTTAGTTCACCTTTTATACTTTTCTTTACATTCAGGTGGAGCTTGAGTGACTAGAGTCATACTTAATATTGTTATTGATTGGTGAAAAAGTTTCTCGCTTTCATTTAAAGGTACAGTCAACCGAAAATCTAGAGCGCATGCTCAGTGAGGGGTGGTCGTACCTCGGAGGCGGGTAACTTTTGGGATGGAAGTATGGTTTTCACATTATAATGAGCAAAGTTCAAGCAAAGTTCATCATTTGCCACCTTTGCTGGCTCAGCACCGGACTTGTTATCGTATATCTCTCATTAGACAGCCACTGTGCGGCTTATCAGCAGCCCAGCACAGGGAGTGCAACAGAGTTTGGCCGCGGAGCCTTCACCCCGCTCCATCCTCCGTTACTCCCTTTTGCAGCTGCGAGGAGGGCAAATTGCGTTGCCCAGGGAACCGTGGAGGAGCAGAGTCCGTGCATACCAACCATCCTGGAAGTGGCAACTGTGTAGCACCCCAAGCAGGCCTCTGTAATACCAGAGCTGTGTTAGGCCCTAGTTTTCCTCTCAGTTCCTGCTTTCAAACAATTCTTCCACAAACACTCCTTCCACACAGGGTACAATGCTAATAGGATTTTAGAGGAGAGACTGGAAAGCAGTTCCACATATTGGTTCTCCTTATCTAATGTGTCTGTTTATTTTTTTACTATGGAACATTTTAAACACAATTTTACTTGAAGTTATTTGAAAAGATTTGTTGAATAGATGCTTAAACCAGATTTAAAGTTAGTTTCCATACATAAATTATAGATGTAAATTAAATCTATTGATTAAATCATTGTTTAAAGTGATAGATACTTCCAGACACAGAAAGTTGCATCAATTTAATACACAGATGCATACTTCTGCACTGAAATTTATCTTATATTTGCCAGAGTGCTAGTTGGCAAATTTATCCCAACTGGAGCAATAGAATTGGCCTGCTATAAAACTACACTCTGGTAGCCCGTGTAAGAAGGTTCTTTAAAATTAAGTATGAGAATTTTCCTGTAGGTTACACCTATGTTCTTGCCCAAACTCCTGCCAATGTCACACAGTTTGCTTTCTCCCAAGATCCCCATGCTCAAGGTCTTCAACATTCTGCCAGGTGCTGAGAGCTCTGGCTCTGCTAGGTGAACTACTTAGCCATGTTCTCGTGTTAAATATTCTCATGTTAAAATAGCCTTGCCTGTTTAAGATCAGATGTCTTTATTGCTTTGCTGGATTAGGGGCAAACTGCTGAATTATAACAGGATTTAATCTTTAATAGCAAAATACGGAAAAGCTACTTTTTTAACATACTGGAACATAAATGTTTTAAAACACTAGGAATATTGTTTAATTTCCTATGTAATGTATGAATAATTATCTTAAAATGATTTTCTTTTGGCAATTTAGGTAAAACTGATTTTTTTTAATGGATGTTATATGGGGGGATTCTAGAAACAAATTCAGACATTTCTTTTTCTTGTCATAATACTTGGCATTGTATTGATACATTATATTTCTTTAAACAGAATGGAATATATTTTCGCTTTTATAGAGAAATTCTCTCACTTTGCAGTATATTATACAAATAACATAAAGAACTGGATTTTGTCTTTTGGATGATTGATGGTAAAATTAAAAAAAAAAAAAAGTGTAAGTCTGGGAAAAATTACCACTGTAGTTGAGAAAAGTGTTTATAGCCTGAAAGAATTACTATTCCCATCAGTAGGCCTCAATTTTTTTTGTTAGCAATACAAGTACATGTAAAACTGAGTGTCAACTCAAAAATTCCTGTCTGCATGATAGCCGCTGGATGTTATGGTGACTTTCAGCTGAGATGCATCTGTTTTGCTGCTGTGATATCTTTTGGGAGTTGAATGTTTTTCAAGTTAAAACTTTTCTACATTCATGGTAGGTAGAAACTTAAAATACAACTTTAATTCTCTTTTAGCAGTTTTATTCTGAAAGAGATGGTAAACTAATTTTACAGTTAGATCCTTCCTGCACATATCTTGTCCAACAGGTTACTGTCAGGAACTGATATGACATATCCCGCTTTTATCCCCCTTTGGTTTCCTAGACCAGTTTCATAGAATCATAGAATCATAGAATCATAGAATGCTTAGGGTTGGAAGGGACCTCTAGAGATCATCTAGTCCAACCCCCCTGCATACGCAGGGACACCTAGAGCACGTGGCACAGGACTGCATCCAAGCGGGTTTTGAAGATCTCCAGAGAAGGAGACTCCACAACCTCTCTGGGCAGCCTGTTCCAGTGTTCTGTCACCCTCACTGTCAAGAAATTTTTCCTTAAGTTCCTATGGAATTTTTGGTGTTTCAGTTTCCGGCCATTTCCTCTAGTCCTATCAGTGGCCACCACTGAAAAGAGACCATCACCGTCCTCTGCACTCCCTCCCTTGAGGTACTTATAGACACTGATTAGATCCCCTCTCAGCCTTCTCTTCTCCAGGCTGAACAGGCCCAGCTCCCTCAGCCTCTCCTCATAGGGCAGATGTTCCAGGCCCCTGATCATCCTTGTGGCCCTGCGCTGGACTCTCTCCAGAAGCTCCACATCCCTCTTGTACTGTGGAGCCCAGAACTGGACACAATACTCCAGATGCGGCCTCACCAGGGCTGAGTAGAGGGGCAGGATCACCTCCCTCAACTTGCTGGAGATGCTCTTCTTAATGCAGCCCAGGATTCCATTGGCCTTCTTGGCCACGAGGGCACACTGCTGCCTCATGGTCAACTTGTCATCCACCATGACACCCAGGTCTTTCTCCGCAGAGCTGCTCTCCAGAAGGTCAGTCCCCAGCCTGTACTGGTGTCTGGGGTTATTCCTCCCCAGGTGCAGGACCTTGCACTTGGCCTTGTTGAATTTCATGAGCTTTTTCACCGCCCGGTTGTCCAGTCTGTCCAGGTCCCTCTGGATGGCAGCGCAGCCCTCTGGGGTATCGGCTACTCCTCCCAGTTTCGTGTCATCAGCAAACTTGCTGAGGGAGCACTCTGTGCCTTCATCCAGGTCATTGATGAATAAATTGAACAGGACTGGACCAAGGACTGACCCCTGGGGGACCCCTCTAGCTACAGGCCTCCAACTAGACTCTGCACCGCTGATCACCACTCTCTGGGCCCTGCCATCCAGCCAATTCCTAATCCACCTCACTGTGTACTCATCTATCCCACACTTCTGGAGCTTGCCCAGGAGGATGTTGTGAGGGACGGTGTTTCTGGAGTGACTTAGCTTTCAGTGCAAGTCCAGAACAGTGTTCAAATTCTGGATCCATAGGAAGGCTCCTTAACAGCATCTAATAACTGATAACCAGTTGTTACTCTGTCTTCAGTTTAAAGGGACCCACCCGAGTAGAAAGTGCTATTTCCAATTCTAATACTTCATTATAAATTCTTTAGCTTATGTAGCACTCTTAATGTTACAAAACTGTCTCTGTTCCGTGCTTCTAGTCTGTCACAAAGATGAACCTTTTAATAATCCTCAAATTGGTGTCAAACCATGCATAATAATTGCAGTTTTATGCCAGAGACCTTCATTCTTTAGCAGTGGTGCCTTTTTTTTTTCTTTTTCCCCTGGAAAGTTTTTTTATTTGCAGTGAATTATCTTTGTTTCAGTGATTCAGTGATATTATTCCTGGTTCTTTTCATATCCTGGGCTTCCACACAGACTATGTGAATGGAATGCTATTCATATCAATTGAGACAATTCGTTATTTCTGCTTTTTAACACAGATGAGTATATAACACTGACAAGGATGCTATAAAAACAGGCAAGTACTGCTGATGACTCAAACTGTAATATCAGCTCACAAGGAAAGTCTTTAGGTCCACAGCCCTTTTAGATTGTGTTGAGCTGAAGGGCTCTAACTCATTTTCATCAGCAGAATGACTCTGTCTTATTGGCACTCAGTACCGATTTTCTGTTGGTAGCACAAATCTTGCCATGAGTTCACTTGTGAGAAGTCTACACACTGCAAAGGTAAGTAAAGGCCTAAAAGCATTTTACAAGGATATGTGTGTATGTATTTGATACTTACATAAATGTGTGGTTCAGTGCAGCACAGAACTTGAGAACCTGGTTTAATATTCTATTTTTTCCTTTTTTTTTGGCAGTCTTAGTTATTTGGTGATGGAAATATTTTTGTGTTCTCATACATGTTGTAAATTCTTGTGTCCTTTCCTATTCTTGATCTGACGGAATAATGAAATATAGCAATTGTACAAAAAAAAAAAACCACTAAAAAAACTGCGGCAAAAAGAAAAACACCTTTGGTTCTGGAATAGTTGTACATATGTTACTTTGGCAAGCAAGACTAAACTAAAGGAGGTTACAGGGGAAAAATTTTTCTCATATTTGGAGTTCAGTGAGTTAATGAAGATAGCAAAAGCAGAAATCCTTTCTTAGGCACAGTTTTAATGAACAGATGAAAAGGTTTTCTGTACTCTCCTATTGGTCTCAGGTTCAGGAGCTATCTAAACCTAAATATTTTACCTAGAAAAGCAAGTTTTTCTTAACAACAAAACTGCTATGACTTACTGTGGGTTTAACATGCTGCTCTAATCAGAGTAGACAGAAACAAATCTGTAGGATTTCTCCTCTTTAAGATTTTTCCTAGCCTGCCTTCCTACGGTCTATACTGACTATATATATGTCCCACTGGAGAAGAGTTGTGTTTAAATTCACTTGTGATTGACCATATTCCAGCATTACTATAGAAAATGGCCAAGAAGTTTTTTTTTTTAATCCTTTTTATAACTCTTGGCTCCCTTTCTCCACTGAAGCAATTAGCCTGAGCTGACTTCTAGCCAAATGTTCCTGTGGTCAAGTTTCAGCTGCCTTGAGGGCAGTCAACTGTTGTATTTTTTTTCTGGTTTTAGCTCTCTTCCTTCTTGCAAGCTTTAAGAGTTGGATAAAATGTAGACTATTATTCCTTAGAATAACATGCATTACGGACACTGAAAATTTTTGTGCTGTTAAGCAACAGGGACTTAGTGGCGTTTGTCTTTCATCATGTACAGGAGTAGGTGCTGCTGGACGGATATTACTAGACCGTAAAAGATCAATTTTCTCCTAAAGCTGATGAGAAGCAAGAAGCTGTGTCTGCTAGGTTAACAGTGCAGCCTCTAATCAATGCTGTTCCTGTTGGCAGCGAGCTTGCACGAGTGGTTTTTGAGGAATAGCAGTGGACTGTTACAAAACAGATATGTGAGAACATTCTGCAGACAGCAGTTTTCCACTGATGGGGGACATGGCACTTCAGAGGAATCTTCTCAGAAATTTTCTTCTTTACCACTGAAAGCAGTATTGTGGTGGGGTAACTCCTGATTTGGAACAGATTTTCTCTCTTGAGAACCCTATTTAGTTGCCTTTACGGGGCTGTGGCTGTACAGCATACCCTTGGCCTCCAACACTACTAGAAGTGGTAATCTTGCCTGCAGCTCTGCTGAGCTCTCTGTTGACGCAGAAAGGCTGCAAAGTCCCCAGTGCTTCACAGCTCTTGCAGATACTATAGATCCCTTTGCCTAGGGAAGATCTTGAATACGAACCCAGCCCATGGGCTCTGGGCTCTGATGTGGGTAGTGTGGGACCTCCTACTTCCTGCCCAAAGAGGGTGCATAGCCCATCGGTATTTTAAAGTAAGAATGGTCATGGGTTTTGAGCTCGGTGCTGTCTGTGTATTGGCTATATTCAGTCACCTATTGAATTTTTCTCCTGCATGACGCTTGTCTGGATAGACGCCTCATTGGAGGACCCCAAATTTGGATTTGAACTGAGCAGCAGCACACTTGCCTTGCCACGATGGAGCATTTCTGGTCTTCTGCAGAAGCTGTACTTATTTCTGTACAGCATTTTACTGAAGAAAACCGAGGGATTAAGCAGGGATTTTGATCAACTTAAAGAGTTTAGGAACCTAAGTTCATTCAGTGCCCTATTTCATTCAGCACTAAATGTTTTGGTCAAGGTCTGTGACTAAGAAGGAAGCTGAAATGGTCAGTGTAGTCCTGCAAATGCTCGTAATCTGAAGTAAGTGGTAGCTGCTGCTGGAGGGGCAATCTGTCCTCAACCCTGGCTGCTCATTCCCATGCCTGTGCCGTCCCCACTCTGCTCCCAAGGCGCATCTTTGTGGAGTCATAACGATAAACAAGGTCAGCGAGTAGAGCTGTTACAATATATGTTTATGGAAGTTTTTTGGCTGAATTAACTTCAACAATTTCCTGATCGAGTTTATTGCATGTAGGTATGTAAACAAGTCTGTGAGCCCAAGCAAAAGAGCGATATTGGAATGGGATTGTTTTTGTCTGCAGAAATGACACCTCATTCAAGTTTAAAATGATTGTTGAAGTCTGGGATTTATTTCCAGGCTCTTGGGTTAGCACTCTGGCTGTCAAACCACTCTTCCTTGGAGGAAGCTGAGGTGGCTCCCAGTCACAGCAGCAGATAAAGGAGAGGATATTCATGTCATGGATGGCCATATATTAGAATTGATAGTGCTCTAGTTATGGAGTTCTTCAGTGTGATGTGCTTGTGAAAGCTGGAACTGTGTTCCCAATGTGCTTTGAATGACTGATTCTATTAATGATTTTTGTGGAGAAATCATGTTTTTTTCATGCATTTGCTGTTAAGCAAGAATAAATAGGAAAGTTTGGAGAAGACTGGTAGGAAACTCAGCAGAGGTTGATGGAGAGAAGTGAAGGGAGAAGTGTGGCTAGAAGGAGCCTGAGGCGCATGGGTATTGCTGTACAGAGAGAGTGCAGAGGGACTAGAGATAAAGTGAGGAAAAGAACATTGTTTTCCTCTTCCACAGGCCTGAGCACAAAACTTTAGGGAGACATTTGGACTGGGAAATTGATGTTTGGGAATATCTGTGCTGAGAAACAGAGTCTGTTGGAGAAACACATTTTAAGACAAATTTCTTTCTTTGTGCTGTGAGAAACCTCCAGTTGTCCACTGCATGACTGATAGTAGGATATTTACCAGAGCACAGCTCCTTCCTGCCCCAAAAAGCAGTCAGTGCTCGCGTGGAAGGGCTGGAGGGGAGGACAACTGCTTGATAGGGTAGAAAGAGCATGAGAGGAGAGGAAGTGACAAATGCAAAAAGCATTTCTGTAAGAGATTTACAAATAGGGATGTTCCAGGTGGGCTCAGGATTCGGCAATAATCACGCAGAACAAGGTGACTACATCGAGCATTTATTCAGGTAAAAGCACATAAAAGAAGCAAAGTATGGATAACTATTCACGAGGTGATACCTGCCGGCGGGATACTGGACCCGAACATCCTCTCGAGCTGGCAGATCAGAGAGAGAGAGTTGCTGACTGGCTCCCACGGAGACAGCGTAGGCCTCAGAGTTAGGAGTTTCTCCTCCCCCTGCTCTCTCTGCACTGTCCTCTCAATGCCCGGTGCATCCTGGCACGTAGGGTCAGTCGGACCCAGGAGGCAGGCCGGGAGATGGACAAACTCCGTCTCTAGTTGTGCAACTCTCCCCCCTGGGTGCGCAGGCGCTCATACCAGTCAAGAGTCCCAGCCCTCAATTCGAGGGTCCTGCCTTCCTCCTCTTCTTCCTCATTTCTGGGTGTTTGACCTTCAAAACTAGTTTGGAGAACGTCTGCGGTTATGGTGGCTACAAGCCCGGTCAAGCAGCCACCTTCAACAGGTTTCCAGAGGGGGCTGCCTGTGAACCGGGCTGAGCAACTGCATCCGTGCTCCTTATCGCTCAGCCTAGGCAGGCAAACATCTTTCTCAAGGTCTGGCCTCTGCTTCTCACGGGAGATTTTTATGACTCTACAGATCATAGAAATTTCCATCTCCAATACAAGGGGACAATAAACTTCCTTTAAATAAGAATACATATGTGAAGGTGAGGGGACAATTGACTTGGCTAACAAGGACTTGTGCTGGGATGTACCTTGCGATTTGTCAGCATGGCTCCTTTCTGAGGAGCTTTCTTGCAGCCCTGTGCACTCCCACAGCTGCAGCCTTCCCTGTGCCTCGGTCCAGCTCCACAGACTGCCTCTCTCAGAGCAGTCTCTGTCCCAAATCCTCACTAGCATGCATCCAGTCTCACCATACATTTTCCTTCTTTCCTGTCTACTTAGGAATAAGGGAGTTGCCCTTGGACAAGGTTGCGAAGGTGTCAAAGCAGATGTGGTGGGGATGGTCTCTTGGTTTGTCTCTTCAGGGTCTAGGATAAACTCTAAAGTGTGGTCGAAATAAATTTGTCTTGTATTGTGTTTTGAAACTTGAAAATTATTGAGCTGTTATGTGAAAGAAGATGTGAAAAATACCTTTTGATTTTCAAGTTTTGTATTAAACAGCATGAATGAGAAATTTAGAGTTTGTAATTATTACATTTTTTTTCTGCGGTGTGAGTGAATATGTTCGTTTGGGGTAATAAAATTTAAAAGAGGGAATTACCTCTTTTAGTGTTTTAGTAAATTTAGCGTTTGCAAAATTTTTAAATACTCAGTGTGTCTGTGTCTTACAGTTGTTGATGAATTTCAGACTTTGCTAACTGTGCTGGGAGTCTGTTGTTTAATATCCAGTTCTGACAGCATCAGTTGTGTTAACACTCATTTAAAGATTGTTGCTTATTGTTGGGGCCTTGATAAGAATATATAAGAAACTGGAGTAATGGGATTCACCTGGAAGAGAAGAACGTGTTCAGGGGGAACTGGACCGACGCCTAGCAACCAAGCACCTGGAGGAGCACCAACCAGCTGGAAATCTGTAGCCGGCCAATGAGAACGCTGCTCCTTAGCGCATGCCCACCTGCACCGGTATAAAGCTCTGCTGCAGACAACAGCAGAGTGGAGTTGACTTCGCTTTGCATAGAGGTGTTGTTCACTCTGGCTTGTGGAGAAGGCTTCGGCACTCGCCACGAGTTAAACCCCCTTCATATTAAGGTGTTGCTTGCTCCGACTCGTGGAGTGAGCCTCAACATTTGATACTCGACAGAGTGACCCTCGACATCTGGTGACCCTGACGGGATCGTGGGTGATGTGATCGTGTGAGAACGCGAGGGATCTTGCTGGAGAAAAGCGGACTGTGGCCACGACTGACCTGGAGAGTCAGAATGGGAATTGCCGCATCTAGAGTGGAAGTGGCTGCAACAGCAATGGAACATGATACTGTTGAATGCTTCTTAAGGCTTGCTCGAAAAACTAAGATTGAGGTCTCAAAAACCGAGTTAACCGATTTATTGCTGTTTTGTAAGAAGAGAAAAATCATAGAAGAAGCTTCCCAGGCATATAAGTTTGAGTCATGGGAGCGAGTAGGAAGAGAACTATGGGATGGTGTACAATTAGGCTCAAAGGAAGCGTGGCACCTCACGAAAACATATCATCTTATATGGCCTATGTTTGAACGATTAGTCGCTGCTGCTTTCTGGGAAGCGCTCCATGGAGAAGAAGGAGAGGAGAATGGGTCTGAAAGTTCTGAGTGTACTAACAATATTGAGCCGAGTCAATGTGAGAAAATAGAGAATAAGAAAAAAGGAGTTTCATCTAAACGGGCGTGTCGGTAACGATGGCCGAACGAGAAGTATGGGGGGAGTGGATGAGTATCTCCCCCTATGGGAGGGGGAGGAGCGACCACCCCTGACAGCACCCGAATGGGAGAAGCGACCACCTCCCACAGTGCCCGAATGGGAGGGGGAAAAGCGACCAACCCCCACAGCGCCCAAAATGGAAGTGGACCCAATTAAAGTACCGATCCCAGATGGATCGGACGATGATAATGCCGTGGTTCAAAAAATGCGACAAGAACTTCGGGAGCAAGCAGAGAGAATGACAGAGTTATTAGAACAAATGCGGCGATTAGACAGCGGGTCCAAGGCCAGAGATGTGAAGGCAGCCTATAAGGCTGCCCCTAGGGCTATAGTGGAGGGGTTGGAAAATGTAGATAAACAATTGGAGCAGTGGGAGGCATGAAAAGATACTCCTAAGATTCAAAGGAAAGGAGAGGCAGCTGGAGGAAGTGACCCAGCTGAAGAAGGATTGTTGCTGGAGCTCCCAGCCACTACAGGTGGAAGTAATGATGAGGGAATGCCACCTGTTGATCCAACATTTAATGCGGGAGCATGGTATAAAGGACTCATAGAGAATGCTCAGCTACAAGGAGAATTTGTATTAACACCACTAGCAGCTCCTGTAGTAATGGGAGCCCAGGGCCCTAGGTGGGAACCTCTTGATTGGAAACTGGTTCAAGGCTTACAAAAAACAATAATGCAATATGGGCACGACAATAAGTTGGTGAGAAATCAAGTCTCTGCTCTGTTTAAGTATTCCCATATGGTGCCTGCAGATAGCAGAGCAATAATGGAGCTTCTGCTTTCCTCTACCGCTTATATGCTTTGGTTGGCAAAATGGCAGGAAAGATTAGAAGAAAAACAATTGGAAAATTTAAATCGCAGCATGGATGATCCATTAAGGGTTGCCACCCTTGATCAATTGATGGGGAATGGGCGTTACCGGGCAACCCAGGCCCAGGCAGCGCTCCACCCCAGGATACTACAGCAATCAAAAAATGCAGTGCTAGCCACTTTTTTTGCCCTACCACAAATAGGAACGCCACAGTTACCATACACCAAAATAGTACAAAAGCCGAACGAGTCCTTTTTCAACTTTGTTGATCGGCTAAAGGAGGCCCTGGATATGGCACCTAATGTGCCTTCGGAAATGAAAGCAATTCTGGCTAAAGATTTGGCAGTTCAAAACGCAAACCAAACTTGTAAGCAACTATTGGCTACTTTGCCACCAGGAGCTTCAATTGTCCAGATGATAGAGACCTGTGCCCGAGCGCCAATGATGGAGGAAGAACAGAAGGCAAAAATACATGGTGTGGCTTTGGCCGCAGCACTTAAAGGAGAAAGAATGTCTAGAAAGGGAGATAAGAGATTTCATGGAACATGTTTCCTATGTGGTCGATTAGGACACATGAAAAGGAAGTGTCCTAACAGATTCAGGATGGAAGGTATGGCCCTGAGAGGATTCAATGGGACCTGTGCAAGATGCCAAAGGTTCGGGCATAAGGCAGTGGAGTGTCGATCACAGTTTCGTAAGAACGGCACGCCGCTGCAGGGAAACGGGAGCCGCCGCGTTGTGAGGGACGTGGCGAACAAGTATCCCCAGACAATGGCTGCCTCTGCGAACTCTCCGCTGCAACCCGCGGAAGCGCAGGAGTCGATCTTCCCGTGGCAAAATCCACAGTGATTAGAGACTCTGACGTGCACATATTAGAATCGATGTGCACTGGTCCCCTGGGGAGGAGCCGAGAGCCAGCGACCCGCCCCCTCTCCCCACAACTGCCGCCCTCTCCTCCTTCTCCCGGCCCCTGAGCCGCGGTGTTGCCGGGAGCAGGCCAGGGCGGGCGGACGAACCGGGCCCGTTAATGAGCAGCGGACGGAAGGGCAGATTTGTGGTCCTCTCAGAGGTGGCAGTGAAGTGCAACTTTAGCACGGGAAAAGGAGTGAGCTTGACCAGTTATGCCAGGAGGCCGAGCAACTGAAAAACCAAATCAGGGATGCTAGGAAAGCATGTGCCAACGCCACCTTGACTCAGATCACAGCCAACATTGACCCTGTGGGGAGAATTCAAATGCGTACTAGAAGAACACTCCGGGGACACTTGGCTAAAATTTACGCAATGCACTGGGGGACTGATTCCAGGCTTCTAGTCAGTGCCTCCCAGGATGGCAAGCTTATAATCTGGGACAGCTACGTCTCCTCCTAGCTGGTTATGACGACTTCAACTGCAATGTCTGGGATACACTGAAAGCTGATAGAGCAGGTGTCCTTGCTGATCATGATAACTGTGTCGGTTGCTTAGGTGTGACTGAAGATGGAATGGCAGTGGCAACAGGATCGTGGGACAGCTTTCTCAAGATCTGGAACTGAAAAGAGCGGCAGACTCCGTGACTGGAAGAACTTTCCAGCGGTTGAAAACTAAAAATGATAGCATATCCAGTCTGACCATACTAACTTGGACCCCCATCCTCCCCAGCTCCAAAGGGCAAGATTTTTTCCTTCTCCTGTTGCTGAAATGAAGAGCACAATTACCTTTCCAAGAAGAATTTCTGTGGTTGTAAGCAAAATGAAATTGTGTATTCCTTTGGGA
This sequence comes from Tinamus guttatus, assembly GCF_059628265.1. NCBI lineage: Eukaryota > Metazoa > Chordata > Aves > Tinamiformes > Tinamidae > Tinamus > Tinamus guttatus. Next base: position 18,785 of record NW_028289531.1, on the reverse strand, counting down.
CCATTTTCTTTTGTCTTGGGAATTTAAAAATGAAACATTATCATAAAAGTGTGACCAGAATGATCATGCTTGTGTTTGCAACTATGTTACTTTGTTTTTGTTTGTAGTGTTTTGGTGCATGATATTGCAATTTTTGTTTTTGAAAAAGGAGGGGAAAATGCTGAGGCTTACAGCTATGTTACTTTGTTTTGCCAATGTTGCAATGTTTATTGCTAATTTTTGTTTTTTGGAAAAAAGAGGGGGAGATGTTGGGGCCTTGATAAGAATATATAAGAAACTGGAGTAATGGGATTCACCTGGAAGAGAAGAACGTGTTCAGGGGGAACTGGACCGACGCCTAGCAACCAAACACCTGGAGGAGCACCAACCAGCTGGAAATCTGTAGCCGGCCAATGAGAACGCTGCTCCTTAGCGCATGCCCACCTGCACCGGTATAAAGCTCTGCTGCAGACAACAGCAGAGTGGAGTTGACTTCGCTTTGCATAGAGGTGTTGTTCACTCTGGCTTGTGGAGAAGGCTTCGGCACTCGCCACGAGTTAAACCCCCTTCATATTAAGGTGTTGCTTGCTCCGACTCGTGGAGTGAGCCTCAACATTTGATACTCGACAGAGTGACCCTCGACAGCTCATTAGTGGACTTGGTTATCTGAACACTACTGATTAAGTCTCCTGTTAGATGATGAAAGAAAATGTCCAATTAAAAAATAAAAGGAAAAGCACAGTTTGTCGTACTTGAAGTAAGATCCCAAAGTGGAGCCATGGTTGTATCCCTGCAGGGGCTCGCTGAGCTGGGAGGCCAGCGTGCTGGGCAATTTCACATCATGGAATAAGATGTTCAAGCATCGTTTCAGTGTTCATGTTCTTTTGAGTGTTTTAACTGTGCTTTTGAAGGTCTCCAGTAATCTCTTGTGTTCCCTTGGTACTGTTGTAAACCGTCAGGTAGTAATCCATATTTATGACTGTTTTTTCCTTACTACAGATGGATGCTTTTTTTTTTTGTGCAGTTTTGTGCTGAAGGCTGTGCTGCTCTCAAGTCCAGCATAGACCAGGTTCTTCCCTTCTTTGTTATCAGAGCTGAGTATTAACGGCATGAACAAAACCCTGTCCCTCATACGGAATTGTGGGATGGGGTTGCAGGATGTGTGCTCTGCAAAGAAACTAGGCAGAAGAAGGGAAGTGTGTTCTGGGAAGATCGTAAAGACTTATAGAAAGGCTCTTGTGCCAGGGGCTCTGTGTGGTGAGCTGTGTACATGTGCTCGGGTCCATCGGAAGGTGCCTGCTCAGAAATGGCACTGATGATTGAAGTTTTCAGTGTGAGCCCCCATCCGTGACAGCCCCTAAGGATAGGCCAGCAGAGCAGGGACGCCAAGACACGTGCTCACAGTTGCACGAAGCCAGCGGGGAGCAGAACAGAGGGTTAGTCCAGGTTGCTCCAACTCCTGCTGTCTCCTCTGCCTGCTCTCTCTGCTAAGTGAGCACCGCTCGCTCTGGTGGTGGGTACTCTGCTAGGCATCCAGCTGGGTTGTCTTGCTCACGGTCTCTCGCTTTCTGGTGTGGGAGATGCATTATAAGACTGCATTGCTCCTCTTTTTCCTGCATGGAGCCCTAGTCCCGGGAAGCATTATATGGGGCCTGCAAAGCCAAACGCAGTGTTAAGAGAGCATGACCTGGAAAAGGGATCATAGCTTTGTTGCTTGAAATTATTGCTCTTTTCGCATTTTCACATTTAACCTGGGCAAGTCATTGAATTCAATTTTGAAAGGTCGTTATGGGAAAAGTTTGGTTATTTCCTAGAAGCAAGATAGAATTTGAAAATAATGTTATATTTTTTCCTCTGTATTCAATGAAATAATGGCCCATAAGCTGGTCCCATTAAAAAAAAATACTGTAAAATATTACTCTAGACTCTATTGTTCTGGCCTGTAAGATATTATATGACTTTACAAGGCAATAACCTATAAACTAACTACACTTCTGGTTTAACTCCAGTCAGAAATTTAATAAAACTAAATAGTAGCTTAAATACCATGTAACTGTAATAACATAAGTTTATAAAGAAACTCTCTCATTGTCTTTTATTATTACAGAACTTAGAGGTATGGATCTTCGGCATCTGTTGTTTACTTTGGCACTGGTCTGTGCAAATGACACTCTCTCTACAAGTGATGGTAAGTTTTATATCTTTCTGCCTCTTTGTGTATATATAGACTTCATATAAAAGTATTTTTATATGCATATGCAAATACCTTGGTTGAAGTAATCTGAATGCATCATGTGAAAAATATGTCAGTTAATCTTGTTATGAAAATGATGAATTAGACTAAGTGTTGCAGAGTAAAGGTGAATTCAGTAGATGGTGAAGGCACATACAGAGGTTGGGTGAATGTTGATGTTGGGTATCTAGGTTTTCTTGCTCCTGTTCTAGTACTGAGGTTGTGAAAGAACTGTATGTGGGTTATTTTTTAATAGAAATTTTTTGTTTTCCTTAAGTATTTTTAGTGTATTCATATGTTAGACAGAAAACTATTTGAAAGTTAGGAGGAAGCATTTTCAGACCATATGTTTTGGGTCTAAGGCCAGTATAAACAAGCTTCTTAAGAAATACACTTAAAAATTCTTGAGAAATAGATTTAAAAAAAAAGGGATTTGAAGAGAACATGATGCCTCAACCAGCCAGAATCCTTTGAGTACCCAGTAGAAACTATTTTTATATGGTTCAAATCCTGAATACATATCCTGCAGTGGTTTTGATTCAAAAGATCTGCTCAGTTTTTGCGTCCACTGAATGTACCCCCTGGCTTTCCACAGTTCTTCCCTTCTCATCCCTCTCATCCTTAGTTCTTCCATCTTAACTGAATGCAGGCTGGAAGGTATTCCCTGTGGCTGAGCTTTCTCTGCTTCTTTTTGCAGCCAGCAATGATTTACAAGTCTTTATATGTTTTAGAGGCCTGACTCAAGTTTGCTTGATCCTTTGAAGCTGGTCTTTTACTACTTGAGAACCCAGATTAGCTTTGGTGGGAGTTTTGTATTGGTTTAGACACATCTGCTTATGCTGGTTATGACCTGCTCCTGCAAACCAAAGCAGCCTGCCTAGTCTGTTCTGTCTTGTTGGGGCCTTTGGAGAGAACACTAGCAGCTTTCTGTAGCAACTAACTTTTTATGAACATGTCATTTCTTCTCCCAGAGCTACCAAACCAGCTGCCCTAGACCATTTTCTTGAGCAGGTGCCCTCCTGACCAACTAAACAAGAACAGTGTTAGCAGAGGACATCAGAGGGGGCAGTCTGAGATGTAATTTTGGAAAAAGGGGAGTGAAGCTTCCACAACAAACTAAATTAATAAAAATCTTAAAGGAAAATTTATTGCATCTTTCAAAGATTCACTTCTTTTTCTCTTTAAATCAGTAGTTCCGCTCCTACTTAAATGTTATCAAATGCAAATTAAACATTCATAGAGTTATAAACCATGTTTCACTAGCCAGTCTAGTATTGGTTTTAAACGTATGATCATCTCCCTTCTCTCTGATAGAGTTCTGCATTTTCTTGGAGTTGCATTCTTACTGTTTCTGGATATCCCTATTTGCAGAAGTAGCGAAGCAATATGATAGTTATTACCTTGTATATGATGGAGACATTAAGCAGGAAATAAGATGTAATTAAAATTCAAAGAAGGAATTTTCAGTGGAAAATCCTGTGGAAGGCAATGAATGAATCAAGTTTGCACTTCTATTCCTGTTTGCAGGGATGCTTTCAATCTGCTCCCCGCGTGTCTTATGCAAAATGAATGCACCTATTTAAGAAGTGTATAAAGAAGCATGGGATAGTGAAGTACTTATTTTCATAGTAAAATTATGCAGAAATGTGGGAGATTTTTTTACTAATTTATTTTGTATCATTTGTCTTCTGAGTTGGTTAAAAGAAGAGGAAGTTTGAGAAAGGAATTTGCTGAATAAAGCTATATATCCCTTTTTTTTGGTGCACCAGTCCCTTGATTTAGACCTATGGGTTGAAATAAATTTGCAAATTCCTCCTTAATCCTGTTAATAGGGAAAGTCAGTATTTTTCAGTGAAATGTGATATATGTACCACTGCAGCATATGAGATTCTCAGACTTCTGCGGGGGTGAAACCAAAGACCTTTATTTAGGGTTAAACGCCACCTACAGAGCTTCCGAGCCCGGAGCAGCCCCTGCCCTGCCGGGCCGCACGTGGAGCCCAGCAACCGAACCAGCCAATCAGCGAGATGATCCCGCGCCGACGACCGGAGGCTGTCCAATGAGCTGCCTGGTCACGCGCTGGCCGCGTGGCTGCAGCTCCCGCCTCTCCTGCTCAGCCTCTGTCTGCCGAGGAGACACTGCCAGTCACCGGCCCCAGGCTGACCCCCACATACCACCTTCTATTCATTGCCTCTTACAGAATGGTCAGTAGAAAAAAAAATGTGGTCTGACTCGATCGCCTTTCCCCATCCAAATACAAAAATAATCCCTCTTCCGCTGCAGTCTGCTGGACCAATTGATTTCTCTCTTGAGGCTTAGGAGCACAAGGCATAAGAGGCTTCTTGGGTCTTTGGCAGAAGTGTGGTCCAAATCTCCAAAGTTCTGTGAAAAGTTTCTGCATTCTGCTCAATGCTCAGCTGTCTTGATTGATGTTTCTGTGGTTAGTAATACCTGATAAGGTCCATGCCACTTTGCTAGCTGTGCTGCTTCTTTCCATTCTTTGACCAAGACCCACTCCCCTGGTTGGATATTATGGACTGCAAAATCCAAGGGGAGGGTCTGTGCGAGCTGGGCTTCCTGTCGGAGAGACTTCACAAGAGAATGTATTCTGGCCACATATTGCTATAAATATGCATATCACTTATCTCTGTTAAGTCCGGTTCCCAACCCCCGAGCGAGAGAAGAGCAGAGAGGCCCATAATTGCAGGATTCATCTTTATTACCAGCTAGCTGGGGTCCCCGTCTCACCCTCAAACAGGGAATCTTGCCAAGGACCCCCCCCTGGTGTCGCGTGCAGGGTTTATATACCAGCAAGGGGGTGGGTGGTTACACAAAAACTAGGTATTTCCTTTTAAGGTCCGACCGCTCTGGATTCTCTTCAGATTGATCGTAAGGAGTGTCTCTCCTCGAAATCTTCCCGCGCCACGGCAGCGGCTCCGCCTCCAGCAGCCACTCGGCCCTGCCCGGCGGCCAATGGCAGCGCCCCGGGCTCAGGGCAGCCTCGCGCCAGATCCCGCGTGAAGTCATGTGTGGCGCCCTCGGCCACCATGAGCCCTGCGGGCCGCCGTCCACCACGGGGCACCACGGGTGTAAGGGTTTTGCAGAAACATAATGTTCCGTTCTCACAATCTCCACCTCCTTGCCAGGTTGGGTGTTAGCAGGATAGGGAATCCCAAACATTATTTCAAAGGGGGATAGTTGAATGTCTCCCCTTGGTTTTGCTCTTATTCTTGCTAAAGCTAATGGGAGAAGTCGTGTCCACGGCATCTTAGTTTCTAACACCAATTTCAAAAGATGCCTTTTAATGTTCCCATTCATCCTTTCCACTCTACCAGAGCTCTGGGGATGCCAAGGGGTATGCAAGTCCCATTGAATCCCCAGGGCAGTCATGACACCTTGAAGGACCTTTCCTGTAAAATGAGTGCCTCTGAATCTATTGCCTCTACCAACCCATATCTTGGAATTATTTGTTCTAAGAACACCTTAATTACAGATCCGGTTGTTGCTGAGGCAGTTGGAAATGCCTTGGGCTATCCCATCAACTGACATACTTTCACCAGAAGATACTCTGCGGAAAATCTCGCTGTCAAGAACTGAATGTCCAAAAAGGAGACAGAGGAGTCCTAAAACTTTATTCGAATAAATGGAGAGTCCACCGGGCATATCCCTGTGGGGTCTCTCAAATGGCTGAGGGACGCAGCCCCCCTTTTATCCTAATTTCCCGACCGAGGGATGCCCTCTCCTTTTCCCCATTGGCCAAGGTACTCAGAAGTTACAGCCTTCCCAGCCCGCCTATACCAAACTCCTGCCTCCTGCCATCTGTTCTCACCTGAGCTCACCAACTCCTTTGTCCCCCTTGCTGAAGAATGTGGGGGAATTCCCCTATTTGTAAAGGCCCCCACCTCTTGGCAGATGCTCTTTTGTCCCACTCGCTCATGGATCCGCTCAGTCTTCCCCCTCCCTTTGTCCTGCTCTTCAGCCAGACTGTGGGGGAATCCCCTTATTGATGAATACATAAACTTGAGCATTCTGCTCAATACTTAAGCCTCCCTACATGGGGCATCTCAGTAAAGTCTACTTGGCATCGTTGGAGTGGGCGCACAGCTGTTTGCCCCGCAGCCCTCAGTAGCCCATTCTCACCAGAACAAAAAGACCAAGGGCAGCATAGGTTTTGAGGAAGGCCCCCACCAGTCATCCAGAGCCCCAGTGGCCTCCTCCTTTCCTCTGCCCCACTACTTTTTATTATTTCTAATTCTTCTGGCAGAAAAGACATCTTTTCTGACAATGGCTGGACTACCAGGAGGAGAGGGAGGATCTTAGAGCCCACTACCTCCTCCAAGTATCCTGTCCGATGTCCCCTGATATGAATTATTGAGACATTCTTGGGGAAGTTCACCACCTCCAGCAGGCAGCTGATCAGATCCTTATGTACCAATGTCTTTCCTTGGCAAGTTAATAAACCTCTTTCTTCCCACAGCTTTCCAAACATATGTACCACCCCATATGCATATTTAGAATCTGTAAAGATATTCACTAGCTTGCCTTGATATAATTCACAGGCTCTTATTAGAGAGTACAATCCTGCGGTTTGGGCTGACCAGGTAGACGGCAGTTTTCCTCCCTCCAGCAGCTCCCTTCCCTTAATGATAGCATATCCTGTGGCCCATTTCCCCTTTATTAGTTTTGAAGAACCATCAATAAACACATTGTTCCTATCTAGCCAAAGGACGCCTCTCAAATCTTCCTTAGCCTGAGTCTGGAGATCCACCACCCTCCGTGCTTCTCCCTTGGGGCCAGTCAGGCAAGAAGCTGGGTTAAACCCTCCCCCGCTTCTTAATTTTAAATCTCATCATCCATTCAGAAGCCCCTTCAGGTAGCAACACCCCGACCAGGTATGGGACCTTGGCAACAAGGGATCCCCCTGTGGTCAGTTTTTGGGCCTCAGTTACCAGTAGGGCTGTAGCTGCACAATTCTGCAGACAATAAGGCCACCCCTTAGCCACTGGGTCTAATATTTTAGAAAAATAAGCTACTGGTCTTCGCATGCCTCCATGCTTTTGCACTAAAATTCCCGTGGCATGGCCCCACTTGACATCCACATATAATTCAAATTCTTTCTCTGAGTCCAAAAGAGCTAAAGCTAAAGACTTGGTCAATTTATCCTCTAATTTTCTAAAGCTCTGTTCTCCTTCTCATGTCCATACCACAACATTGGGGCTGTTTCGGGTTAAACCTCCAGCCAAAATATGCCCCAAATATACATATATATATATTTTCGAGACACCCTAAGCCCTTTTTGGGCCAAGAAATTGAGTAACTTCACAATGGTTTCCTTCATCACCCTCTGTTGTTCCCCTGATAGGGGCAAGTCATCCATGCACTGCAATAACCTGACTCCTGGGGGTGGGATAAATTCCTTCAGTATTTTCTGCAAGGCTTGTCCAAATAGGACCGGTGCCTTGGTGTATCCTTGCGGGAGGACTGTCCATGTCAATTGTTGTTTTATCATTTTTCCTCCCTCCTCTGAAATAGGATACTGCTTTTAGAGACTACCTGGCCTGGTTGCTTTAAAGCAATTTGAAGAGATTCCATGTCTAATTTTCCATATTTTCCTGGAACTGCCCACACTTCTGAGTTTACCTCAGCCTAGCTTTATCAGACACTTTGCACAAAGTTACAGTAGTGCTAACTTCTTTCTCATCCCCCACAATATCAATTGACATTCCCAATCTAGCCATCAACTCCAACCCCTCAGCAGATTGCAATCACAATTTGGGACCAAAAGGAAATCATGCATCTCAAATTTATTATCCACATCCACTAATAGGGCTGGAGAAGACACACTTTGTTTTTTCCACTTACCCCTTTGATAACCAAGGAGCCTTTTGACAATTGCCCTCCTTTTGGCATAAAGTTCAAAGAAGTGGATCGAGAGGCCCCTGTGTCTATCCAGAAACACACTTCCTCTCGGTCTGGAACCACCCTACGTGTTATCAAAGGCTCCCGCATAGTGGGTCCCTGCTATAATGGAAGCCCTCGACACCCCTAACAATCCATGTAAAATTCAATCAGTGAATTTCCTTTTCCTGAGGATCTACTGGCCTCTGTGGGCATTCCCTCCTCCAATGTCCTTCCTCTTTCCTGAGGGCAGGCTAAACTGCATTTTGGCCTGCCTGTGTGTGCTTGTCCTCCCATAATTGACAAGCTTTTGCAAGATTATCCTTTCCCTGCAATCCAAAAAGGGTTCCTAAAAGAAAATCCCAAACCTTCCAAGTGTAATCTGCATTTCTTAGATATTCATCTATCTTTTCCCCCACCCCTATAGGATCATATAAATAAGTTCTTTAATCACCTTATATCTTGTGTGATCAGGGGCACAAGCACAACCACAAATCCAAACTGTGCCCCCCGCCTCCCGTCCTGGCCTCGCAGTGGAATCTGGTACAGAGGCATTTGGCTTTGGGGGCTTTTGGCACCTTGTACTACTGACTTCCTTTTCTTGTTTTGAAAGGGACAAAATGTCCCATTCCTCCTCTTCTTCACTGTCGCTTGAAGCAGGAGGTAGAGAGGGGACAGGAGCTGTGGTTCCTGATGGATTTTGATGATAAGATGGGAAAAGGTACTGGAGGACATCCCACACCTCCTTATCTGTTTTCTTTTGCCTTTCTTCAGATTCCTGCTTCCCTTTTTCTCCTCTCTCTCGTTACATAGATTCCTCTAGATGTTGCCCTTAACCATATTGATGCACATTCTTTCTCGATGAAACCCTTCTCAGTATCACTGAGATACAGGCACAAAACCTGACAAAGACTAGGATCGTGGTCTGACCCTACGGGGGGCCACCTAAATCCCCCTGATAACTTATATTCTGGCCAAACAAAACAACAATATTTTATCATTAGTTCCTTGGTTATTTCTGGGGGAATGCACAGGTTATCCCAAACCCTCAACAGTTTCCCCAAGGGACTATATGGGGATAAGTCAGGGTCGTCATCCCTTTTCCCAGCATCCTCTTTTGGCTTCCCTTTGCTGCCCTCCCTGGATGTCCATGTCGGGGTCGTCACCCCTTTTGTTCCCCACTGTCCCATAGTACTCACCAGTGAGATTTCAATGGTCCTTTCTGTCAGACCTAGTCCTTTCCATCGGACTTAGTACTCTTTTCCGTCAGACTACTTGAGGACCCCCCTGGTCCTACCTATGGATCCCTATGATCCATTGCTCCTAGCGGTCCTTTCTGTCCGACCTAGTCCTTTCCGTCGGACTACTTGAGGACCCCCTCCTGGTCCTACCTGTGGATCCCCCTGATCCGCTTCTTGTCTGTCTCCGGACAGTCTCAGGAACCCAATCAGTCGTCCAGTGCAGGCTGCCGTCGAAGGGAGTCGATCACCAAAAGCTATGGTGAGGCGCGCCGTCGACCCCGATCGCCATCTGCCGTTCCCGGAAGGTGGAAGGATCCTGGATGAGCCCCCAATTGTGCAGAAAATCTCGCTATCAAGAACTGAATGTCCAAAAAGGAGACAGAGGAGTCCCAAAACTTTATTTGAATAAAGGGAGAGTCCACCGGGCATAGCCCTGTGGGGTGTCTCCAATTGCTGGAGGACGCAGCCCCCCTTTTATCCTAATTTCCCGACCGAGGGACGCCCTCTCCTTTTCCCCATTGGCCAAGGTCCTCAGAAGTTACAGCCTTCCTTGCCTGCCTACACCGAACTCCCTGCCTCCCGCCATCTGTTCTCACCTAAGGTCACCCACCTCCTTTGTCCCCCTTACTGAAGAATGTGGAGGAATTCCCCTATTTCCCTCCTTTGTAAAGGCCCCCACCTCTTGGCAGATGCTCTTTTGTCCCACTCACTCATGGCTCTGCTCAGTCTCCCCCCTCCCTTTGTCCTGCTCTTCAGCCAGACTGTGGGGAAATCCCCTTATTGGTGAATACACAAACTTGAGCATTCCGCTCACCTTTTACTGTGAGAGTGGAGGAGCTGGTCCACTAGGAAAATGAGACCAAGAAGTGTAACTTGAATGGGGGTATTTGAGATAACAGCAATGTAGAACAACCGTGTGTCATTCTTCCATGATTTAGGGCAATGTTTTTAGCCCGTATTGTCTTGCTCTTTTTTTTCCATGTGTGTATGCCTATATACACAAACACTTCTCATGAATGTCCAGCCCAACCCATTATTGTGTCACAAATCCTGAGGACTTTGCAGAGCTCTGCCGAGCAAAATCTTCCTACATACTTAAATGAAATGTGCAGCAGAGGAGCCGCATCTTCAGAGCCAGAGCTCCCTAGCGAATCCAGTTCATTAAGCAGGGTTTTTCTGCAACAGCACAATACAAAATTACAGCTAGCTGCTAATCTTACACATCACCGATGCTGCATTCTATTGGCTTGTACATGTCGGGATCCATAGAAGAGCTGCACACTTTTATGTCTTGAAAGAAGTGAAGCTTATGTGCAACTTTACAAGCGCCTGTGCTCTGAGCTGGCTGTGTGCATTGGGGTCAGATCCACCCTTGGCACGCAGTGAAATCCCATACGTGTTTCCTCCTGGCAGGAGATTGTGAGGCCAGCAGCTGGCTGGAGAACCACAAAACATTCAAGATGAAGATATTGGACATTTAGTCACTCATTTGCTGTCTCCAGGCTGGTGCCAGTTCTGCTGGAGCCTTTCTGTTGATTTAGCTAGTTTTTGTACTTGCCTTTTCCTAAGAGCCTGGGTTGCCAGCTCCTTAAACAAGGGCTATGGCTACAGTGACCTGACTGCGGTGCCTGCCATCTGAGAGGTGAGGCTAAATGTGGCCAAGCATGTCTGCTGCAGCAGTTCTCCATGCATAATTCAGAGTGCAGCAGTCACCAAAATTCAGGCTCCTGACAATATAGGTTGCTTTGAAGATGGAGAATTGCATACTTCTGGAGCTACTATAGCTTTATTTTTAATTAATGAGGTGCATGCACAAGAGACAGTACTGATTCATAAATAGATTAGATACTTCTGTGCAATAACAGTCATGGTTCAGGAAAAAATAAGGGTTTATATGCATGTACCCATACACATTTTCTATTTGAGATACTTGC